>NW_027100454.1:0-45891 GCF_031753505.1 Anomalospiza imberbis | reverse complement strand
AAACCTGAACAATAAATAGGAATTCCCCAGGGGGGGAGGAAAGGAGGGGTTTGCATAGAGGAAGATTTAATAAAAAAGGTTTTTTTTTTTGGTTTTTTTGTTTGTTTTTTTTTCTGGCTTATTATTATTAATTATTATTATTAATTAATTATTATTATTATTATTATTTCTAAAATCTCCCTGCGGAAGGAGCTAGGAATGATCGTCGAGATGTGATTAACAAAAATAATTCAACCTTCTCCCAATAACTTACAGGAGTTCACCCAGGGGGAACTTTTGTGCTTATTTTTGTTTTTTTTTGGGGTCAAGCTCTGACCCCAAAAAACCCCGGGGGGGGGGGGTTTGGGGGGGACCCTCAGCCCCCTCCTGCCTGTACAACTTTGGTCGCTAGCGCTGTGTCACCCCGAAATCCAGACCCCAAAATCAGACCCCAAAGTCCAGACCCCGAAATCCGGACCCCAAAGTCCAGACCCCAAAATCCAGACCCCAAAATCAGACCCCGAAGTCCAGACCCCAAAGTCCGGACCCCAAAATCCAGAGCCCAAAGTCCAGACCCCAAAGTCGGACCCCAAAATCAGACCCCAAAGTCCAGACCCCAAAGTCCAGACCCCAAAATCAGACCCCGAAGTCCAGACCCCAGAGTCCGGACCCCAAAATCCAGAGCCCAAAGTCCGGACCCCAAAGTCCGGACCCCAAAATCAGACCCCAAAGTCCAGACCCCGAAGTCCAGACCCCAAAGTCCGGACCCCAAAATCCAGACCCCAAAATCAGACCCCGAAGTCCGGACCCCAAAATCAGACCCCGAAATCCAGACCCCGAAATCCAGACCCCAAAGTCCAGACCCCAAAATCCAGACCCCGAAGTCCAGACCCCAAAATCAGACCCCAAAATCCAGACCCCAAGTCCAGACCCCAAAATCAGACCCCCGAAGTCCAGACCCCAAAATCAGACCCCGAAGTCCGGACCCCAAAATCAGACCCCGAAATCCAGACCCCGAAATCCAGACCCCCAAAGTCCAGACCCCAAAATCCAGACCCCAAAGTCCAGACCCCAAAATCAGACCCCAAAATCCAGACCCCAAAGTCCAGACCCCAAAATCCAGAGCCCAAAGTCCAGACCTCAAGGTCAGACCCCAAAATCCCCGGGCCAGCAGGGAAGGGGCTGGGATTTATCCAGGAAACCCCAAAAACATCGGAGACGGGGTCGGGATTCCCATCCCAGAATATCCCAGAATGGTGTAGGAGACCCCAAAGGGCTGAGGAGACCCCAAAGGTTTGGAATTCCCATCCCAAAATGGTGTTGGAGACCCCAAAAGTTTGGAATTCCCATCCCAGGATGGGTAGGAGATCCCAAAGTTTGGAATTCCCATCCCAAAATGATGAAGGAGATCCCAAAGGTTTGGAATTCCCATCCCAAAATGGTCTAGGAGACTCCAAAGAGATGGAATTCCCATCCCAAGGATCCCAAAGCTTTGGGGTGTCCATCCTGAGGGTCCTGGAAGGGTTGGGATTCCCAACCTGGGGTTTCTGGAAGGGTTGGGTTCCTAGAAGAATTGAGATGGACCCTGGAAGGGTTGGGATGTCCATCCCAGGATTCCTGGAGGGGTTGGGATGGACCCCTGGCAGGGTTGGGATGTCCATCCCAGGATTCCTGGAGGGGTTGGGATGGACCCTGGGAAGGGTTGGGATGTCCATCCCAGGATTCCTGGAAGGGTTGGGGTTCCTGGAAGGTTTGGGATGGACCCTGACATGGTTGGGATGTCCATCCTGAGGGTCCTGGAAGGGTTGGGCTGTCCATTCTGGGGTTCCTGGAAGGTTGGGATGGACCCTGGCAGGGTTGGGATGTCCATCCTGAGGGTCCTGGAAGGGTTGGGATGTCCATCCCAGGATTCCTGGAAGGGTTGGGATGTCCATCCCAGGATTCCTGGAAGGGTTGGGATGGACCCTGACATGGTTGGGATGTCCATCCCAGGATTCCTGGAGGGGTTGGGGGTTCCTGGAAGGTTTGGGATGGACCCTGACGTGGTTGGGATGTCCATCCCAGGATTCCTGGAAGGTTTGGGATGGACCCCTGACGTGGTTGGGATGTCCATCCTGAGGGTCCTGGAAGGGTTGGGCTGTCCATTCTGGGGTTCCTGGAAGGTTGGGATGGACCCTGGAAGGGTTGGGATGTCCATCCCAGGATTCCTGGAAGGGTTGGGATGGACCCTGACGTGGTTGGGATGTCCATCCTGAGGGTCCTGGAAGGGTTGGGCTGTCCATTCTGGGGTTCCTGGAAGGTTGGGATGGACCCTGGAAGGGTTGGGATGTCCATCCCAGGATTCCTGGAAGGGTTGGGGTTCCTGGAAGGTTTGGGATGGACCCTGGAAGGGTTGGGATGTCCATCCCAGGATTCCTGGAAGGGTTGGGGTTCCTGGAAGGGTTGGGATGGACCCTGACGTGGTTGGGATGTCCATCCTGAGGGTCCTGGAAGGTTGGGATGGACCCTGGCAGGGTTGGGATGTCCATCCCAGATTTCCTGGCAGGGTCAGGATTTCCATCCTGGGATTCCTGGAAAGACTGCGGTGTCCATCCCAGGATTCCTGGCAGGGTTGGGATTTCCATCCCGAGGGTCCCCACGGCGGCAAACCGAGACCCCGAAGCTCCCCTGAGCCGTCGGCGCCGTGCCGGCGGTGCCGGCGCCGCCCCGCGCCGCTCCGTCCATCCCAAACCGAGCCGGCCTGGAACAGCAGCAGCAGCAGCAGCAAATCCCAGCTCCTCCATCCCCACCGCGCCTCCTCCTCCTCCTCCTCCTCCTCCTCCTCCTCCACCGGCTCATCCTACCGGGCAAAGGTCCCTGCACCGGGCACGCCGGGCACGCCGGAGCGCGCCGGCGCGGCCGGGGTCAGATGGAGTTCTCCAGGCCACTGTGGTTGCTCCGGCGGCTCAGGCAGTTCCTCTCGTTGAGCAAACTCGTGGTCTCGTCGGCCGGCGCCGGCGGCTCCGGCTTCTCCGGGATGGCGGCGTCGGCTTTGGGGGCGGCGCTGTCGGGGGACTGGGGGCAGCTGTCCATGCGCGAGGCCAGCAGCCCGTTCTGGTACTCCTGCCGCGTGATCTGCGCCGGGAGAGCGGCGGGGACGGGCGTGGGAGCGGGCAAAGGGCGGGAGTTCCCGTCCCAAAATGGGGTACTTGTGGAATTGCCGTCCCAAAATGGGGTGGGAGAACCCAAAGGGATCGAATTCCCGTCCCAAAATGGGGTACTTGTGGAATTGGCCGTCCCAAAATGGGGTATTAGTGGAATTCCCGTCCCAAAATGGGGCAGGAGACCACAAAGGGATGGAATTCCCCGTCCCAAAATGGGGTACTTGTGGAATTGGCCGTCCCAAAATTGGGTATTAGTGGAATTCCCGTCCCAAATGGGGCAGGAGACCACAAAGGGATGGAATTCCCGTCCCAAAATGGGGTAGGAGACCACAAAGGGATGGAATTCCCGTCCCAAAATGGGGTAGGAGACCACAAAGGGATGGAATTCCCGTCCCAAAATGGGGTAGGAGACCACAAAGGGATGGAATTCCCGTCCCAAAATGGGGTATTGATGGAATTCTCATCCCAAGAGGGGCAGGAGAACACAAAGTGTTGGAATTCCCATCCCAAAATGGGGTATTGATGGAATTCCCATCCCAGACGACCCCAAAACGAGCCCCGTCAGAGCCGCTTGCTCTTCGCAAACCACCCCAAACCATCCGAGAAGATCCAGTGGGATGGGAATCCCATCCCAAAGGGTTTTCCAGACCCTGATGGGTTGGGAATGGGGTGATGGGTCTGGAATCCCATCCCAAAGGGTTCTCCCGACCTGATGGGTTGGGAATGGGGTGATGGGTCTGGAATCCCATCCCATAGAGTTCTCCCAGCCCTGATGGGTCAGGAATTCCATCCCAAAGGCTTCTCCCAGCCCTGATGGGGTTGGGAATGGGGTGATGGGTCAGGAATTCCATTCCAAAGTGTTTTCCAGACCCTGATGGGTCTAGAATCCCATCCCAAAGGGTTCTCCCAGCCCTGATGGGTTGGGAATGGGGTGATGGGTCAGGAATCCCATCCCAAAGTGTTTTCCAGACCCTGATGGGTCTAGAATCCCATCCCAAAGGGTTTTCCCGGCCCTCATGGGTTGGGAAGAGTTTTCCCGGCCCAATTCCGGCCGGGAACGCTCACCTTGACGAACTGGAGGTCAGTGAGGGCGCGGACACTGAAGTCGGCCACGTACTGGGCGCTGCCGGCGTTGAGCTGGTTGTTGCTGCCGCTGACCGGCGACGAGCCCGAGTCCGAGCGCTCGTGGTAGCTCAGCGAGGCCGAGCGGTTCAGGCCGCTCATGTGGGACGGGGAACGGATTTCTGTGGGGTTGGGAAGGGTTGGGATCGTCCTCGGGTCTTTCCCGACATTCCCCATCCCGGTTTTGCTCCCCATGGGTGGACTCTGAAGAGCTCGTCCCCTCAATTTGTGTTTTTCGCCCCGTTGTGAAGGCAGAATTCTTTGGGATTCTGGAATTGCCTCGTGGGGGTTTAGGTTGAAGTTTAGATTTAGGTTTAATAAACTAAATTTAAGGTTTTTAGGGTGGGATTCTAAAACGTTAAATTCTTTTTAACGTTGCAGGTTTAACAAGAACCCCGTTTTCCACAGGGAAAAAGAGCTTAACTCCTGGAATCCCAACCTAAACCTAAACCTAAAGTTAAAGCTAAACCTCTGTTGTCCCTAGGACGGGCTGTGGAACCCCCAGAATCTCCCGTTCCTGGTGGCAGCTCCCACTCAGGAACCCCTGGAAGTGTCCAAAGCCAGGCTGCAGCCACCATGGACAGTGGAAGCTTTAAGTGGTGGCACTGGAAGATCCCCAAGGTCCTTCCCAACCATTCCAGGATTCCATGAGGACATCTGTTGTCCCCAGGACACTGATGGGATTTGGAACCTCTGGAATCTCCCGTTCCTGGTGGCATCTCTGACCCGGGAATCCCTGGAAGTGTCCCCAAGGCCAGGCTGGAGCCACCATGGACAGGGGGAGATGTCCCTGCCCATGGAGCCCTAAGGTCCCTCCCAACCATTCCAGGATTCCATGGGGACCTCTGTTGTCCCCAGGACACTGATGGGATTTGGAACCTCTGGAATCTCCCGTTCCTGGTGGCATCTCTGACCCAGGAATCCCTGGAAGTGTCCCCAAGGCCAGGCTGGAGCCACCATGGACAGCGGGAGATGTCCCTGCCCATGGAGCCCTAAGGTCCTTCCCAACCATTCCAGGATTCCATGGGGACCTCTGTTGTCCCCAGGACACTGTTGGGATTTGGAACCTCTGGAATCTCCCGTTCCTGGTGGCATCTCTGACCCAGGAATCCCTGGAAGTGTCCCCAAGGCCAGGCTGGAGCCACCATGGACAGTGGGAGATGTCCCTGCCCATGGAGCCCTAAGGTCCTTCCCAACCATTCCAGGATTCCATGGGGACCTCTGTTGTCCCCAGGACACTGTTGGGATTTGGAACCTCTGGAATCTCCCGTTCCCGGCGGCAGCTCCGACCCAAGGATCCCAGGAAGGTTCTGGAGATGCTCACCAGATCCAGGAGGAGGACTCAGGGCCATCACCCCGTAGTAGGAAAAGGCTCCCGCCTCGAACTTCATGCACTCCTTGCCCGCCTCCACCTCCACCTTGCCCTGCCGGGAAAAACAACGTCGATCCACGTCCCGATCCCAAGGGATGAGATCCCATGGGATTGTCCAATTCCCAAGGGATGAGATCCCACGGAATTGCCCAAATCCCACCGGAATTGTCCAACTCCTACAGGATGAGATCCCACAAGAATTGTCCAAATCCCACCGGAATTGTTCGATTCCCAAGGGAGGAGATCCCACGGGAATTGTCCAAATCCCAAGTGCTGAGATCCCATGGGAATTCTCCAAATCCCATGGGAATTGTCCAAATTCCACTGGAATTGTTCAAATCCCAAGGGACAAGATCCCATAGGAATTGTCCAAATCCCACTGGAATTGTCCAATTCCCAAGGGATGATATCCCACAGGAATTGTCAAAATCCCAAGGGATGAGATCCTATGGGAATTGTCCAAATCTCATGGGATGGGAATTGTCCAAACCCCAGGTTCTGAGGTCCCACAGGAATTGCCCAAATCCCAAGGGACAAGATCCCACGGGAATTGTCCAAATCCCAAGTGCTGAGATCCCATGGGAATTGCCCGAATTCCACCAGAATTGTCCAAACCCCAAGTTCTGAGGTCCCACGGGAATTGTCCAAACCCCAAGTTCCGAGGTCCCACAGGAATTACGCAAATCCCACGGGAATTGTCCAAACCCCAAGTTCTGAGGTCCCACGGGAATTGTCCAAACCCCAAGTTCTGAGGTCCCACAGGAATTGCCCAAATCCCACGGGAATTGCCCCAACCCCCCGGGCCGAGGTCCCTCGGGAATCCCCATCACCTGCAGGATGAGGATGAAGTAGTCGGCCGCTTTGTTCTTGCAGTACAGGAAGTGCCGCGGGGACTTCTTGTTCTCCTCGTCGAACTTCAGCTCCTGGATGACGTCCGAGTACTTGAGGAGCCGCAGCAGGATCTTCTCCGAGATGAAGTTGGGGGTGAAGAGGGTCACCTCTGGAGAGGGGGGAGAAGGTCAGAGATGGATTTAATCCCTCCATGTGGAAGCAGATGTCCATCTTGGGATGGTCTAGGAGACCCTTGGGGTTGGAATTCCCACCCTGGGATGGCCTAGGAGACCCTTGAAGTTGGAATGTCCATCCTGGGATGGTCTAGGAGACCCAAAGGACTGGAATTCCCATCCTGGGATGGTCTAGGAGACCCTTGGGGTTGGAATTCCCATCCCGGGATGGTCTAGGAGACCCCTGGGGACTGGAATGTCCATCCCAAAGGTCCCAAAGAAGCCATCAAAACCCAAGAGACCAGGACACCCATCCCCAACCTTGCCCCCTCCCATTTTGGGTGGGATGGACACACCAAAAAGTGGGACAAGAGCCAAAATTTCTGCTCGGAGTGACCAGAGGGGACACAAGGACTTTGTGAGCTCCTCCAGCTCCAAGATCCTTCAGTCCCCAAGATGTCCCAGCCCTGGGATGTCCCCAGGATGTGCCAGCCCTGGGACATCCAAACTGACCGGTGGACAGGAAGCGGTGGGCGGCCAGCAGGAGTTGAGGTGACACCTTGACCTTCAGCTCGTTGTCGGGGTCCTTGAAGGCCGAGAAGTCCCGTCGGTTCTTCTGGTTGCACACCCTCTTCCTGCTGCGGTTGTCAACTGCGGGGAACAGCGGGGTCACCTCCGGGGGGACCACCAGGAACCCCCTCAAATGGGATTTCGGGGAGGGGCGGAGCCCCAAAACCTACTGTAGGTGTCGGACTCGTCCAGGATCTCCGACTTGATGATCTCCTCGATGACGTCCTCGAGCGTCACCAGCCCCAGCACCTCGTAGAAGGGGTCGCCCTCGCCCTCGTTGTTCACCTTCTGCACGATGGCCAGGTGGGACTTCCCTGTGGACACGGGGTGGGGTTGGAATGGGACACCCTGGGGACATCCCAGGACGTCATGGGGGGACCCCATGATGTCCCAGCCCTGGGACGTCCCCACCCTTTGATGTCCCCAAGATGTCCCAGCCATGGGGGAACCCCATGATGTCCCAGCCCATGGGATGTCCCAGCCCTGGGATGTCCCCAGGATGTCTCAGCCCTGGGATGTCCCCAGGATGTCCCAGCCATGGGGGGACCCCAAGATGTCCCAGCCCTGGGATGTCCCCAGGATCTCCCAACCATGGGGTCATCCCCAGCCCTGGGATGTCCCCAAGATGTCCCAGCCCTGGGATGTCCCCAGGATGTCTCAGCCCTGGGATGTCCCCAGGATGTCCCAGCCATGGGGGGACCCCAAGATGTCCCAGCCCTGGGATGTCCCCAGGATCTCCCAACCATGGGGTCATCCCCAGCCCTGGGATGTCCCCAAGATGTCCCAGCCCTGGGATGTCCCCAAGATGTCTCAGCCCTGGGATGTCCCCAGGATGTCTCAGCCCTGGGATGTCCCCTGGATGTCCCAGCCCTGGGATGTCCCCAGGATGTCCCAGCCCTGGGATGTCTCCACCCTTCGAGGTCCCCAAGATGTCCCAGCCCATCCCGCCCCTCCCTGGAGCAATAAACTCATTAAAACCTAAACGAGCCCTTGGGCTGGGCTCCCTCCCAGGGTAATGACCCTAATTAAACCTCCAAGACAAATGACCCTAATTAAACCTCCAAGACAAATGACCCTAATTAAACCTCCAAGACAAATGACGCTAATTAAGCCCATTAAGGCTGGGGCAGAGGCGCCTCTGAGGCTGAAGGCACCTTGAGATGTGGGATGGGCCTGGCGTTCCCGGGATGTCACCGTCACCACCAGGAACTGGCTTTCCCCAGGTCCCTGTCCCAGATCCCCCTGCCATCCCCGAGGGGACATTTCAGCTCCACCCCAAACCTGCCCTGAACCCAAAACAAATCCCTCGCCCTCCTCACCTGAGTGTCCACCTCCATCTCCACCCCAAACCTGCCCTGATCCCAAAACTCCATCTCCACCCCAAACCTGCCCTGATCCCAAAACTCCATCTCCACCCCAAACCTGCCCTGAACCCAAAACAAATCCCCTCTCCCTCCTCACCTGGGTGTCCCCACCTCATCCTGCTCCATCTCCACCCCAAACCTGTCCTGATCCCAAAATAAATCCCCTCTCCCTCCTCACCTGGGTGTCCCCACCTCATCCTGCTCCATTCTCCACCCCAAACCTGCCCTGATCCCAAAAGTCCACCTTCACCCCAAACCTGTCCTGACCCCAAAATAAATCCCCTCTCTCTCCTCAAGGTTTTAGTGGAGTGTCCCCACCTCATCCTGCTCCATCTCCATCCCAAACCTGCCCTGATCCCAAAACAAATCCCCTCTCCCTCCTCACCTGGGTGTCCTCACCATGTCCACCTCCATCTCCACCCAAAGCCTGCCCTGATCCCAAAACAAACCCCCTCTCCCTCCTCACCTGAGTGTCCCCACCGTGTCCCCCTCCATCTCCACCCCAAACCTGCCCTGATCCCAAAACTCCATCTCCACCCCAAACCTGCCCTGATCCCAAAACTCCACCTCCATCCCAAACCTGTCCTGACCCCAAAATAAATCCCCTCTCTCTCCTCAAGGTTTTAGTGGAGTGTCCCCACCTCATCCTGCTCCATCTCCACCCCAAACCTGCCCTGATCCCAAAAGTCCATCTCCACCCCAAACCTGTCCTGACCCCAAAATAAATCCCCTCTCTCTCCTCAAGGTTTTAGTGGAGTGTCCCCACCTCATCCTGCTCCATCTCCACCCCAAACCTGCCCTGATCCCAAAACTCCATCTCCACCCCAAACCTGTCCTGATCCCAAAACAAATCCCCTCTCCCTCCTCACCTGAGTGTCCTCACCATGTCCACCTCCATCTCCACCCAAAGCCTGCCCTGATCCCAAAACAAATCCCCTCTCCCTCCTCACCTGAGTGTCCCCACCATGTCCCACTCCATCTCCACCCCAGACCTTCCCTCCCTGACGTTCTCCACTCTTTAATTCCGGCAGCCACCGGCTCCTGCTCGCTCTGGGAAAAGCTGATTTTAGGGAAATTTTAGCTGATTAGGAAAATCGGGGATTTTAGGGGATCCCAGATCCGTTTTTTCCCCCCTCCTCCCTCGCCCGCAGCGCTGGGAAAAGGTGATGCCTGGAGGGCTGAAGGAAGGATTTTATGAAGAAAGGCCACCTGGGTGGGGTGGGGTGGGACAGGTGAGTCAGGAGCTGCTCCCTGCGGGACGAGCGGGACAGGGAGCGGCCGTGGCGGAGCAAACACGGCCCCGCCAGCCCAAAGGGCACCGCCGAGGCCACGCTGGGGTCACCAAACGGGGGACACACCCCAGGAACCCAAAATGGGCTCCGGGAGGAACATCCTGAGGGACAGGGAGGTCCCCAGGGGGTGGTCATGGAATGCTGGGGTGGCAGGGAGGGACCTTAGGGCTCCATGGGCAGGGGACATCTCCCGCTGTCCATGGTGGCTCCTGGGGAACATTCCCAGCTCTCCTGGATCCCTTCCTTCTCCAGATGAACATTCCCAGCTCTCCCTGGAATTTCCCCTCTCCAGGGAACATTCCCAGCTCTCCTGGATCCCTTCCTTCTCCAGATGAACATTCCCAGCTCTCCCTGGAATTTCCCCTCTCCAGATGAACATTCCCAGCTCTCCCTGGAATTTCCCCTCTCCAGGGAACATTCCCAGCTCTCCTGGATCCCTTCCTTCTCCAGATGAACATTCCCATCTCTCCCTGGAATTTCCCCTCTCCAGGGGAACATTCCCAGCTCTCCCTGGACCCTTCCCTTCTCCAGGTGAACATTCCCAGCTTTCCTGGATCCTTTCCTTCTCCAGGGGAACATTCCCAGCTCTCCCTGGAATTTCCCTTCTCCAGGGAACATTCCCAGCTCTCCTGGAGCCTTCCCTTCTCCAGGGGAACATTCCCAGCTCTCCTGGAATTTCCCCTCTCCAGGTGAACATTCCCAGCTCTCCTGGATCCTTTCCTTCTCTAGATGAACATTCCCAGCTCTCCTGGACCCTTTCCTTCTCCAGGGGAACATTCCCAGCTCTCCTGGACCCTTCCCTTCTCCAGGGGAACATTCCCAGCTCTCCCTGGAATTTCCCCTCTCCAGGTGAACATTCCCAGCTCTCCTGGATCCTTCCCTTCTCCAGGTGAACATTCCCAGCTCTCCTGAACCCTTTCCTTCTCCAGGTGAACATTCCCAGCTCTCCCTGGAATTTCCCCTCTCCAGGTGAACACTCCCAGCTCTCCCAGCCCAGCTCCAGAAGGAAATTCCCCACTCAAAGCCTCGAAACAGGAAAATGTGGGAATTTGTCACCCCAAGGGCAGCACCTGTGACATTCCCACAGCCCCGGGGCGGGGCACAGCTCAAACCCCACAATTAGCACAACCACTTAATTATTCCCTCTCCCGCCTCTCCTCCAGCTCCTGACCGGGTCAACGAGGTCCCGAATCCAGCAGGAATTTGCGGGGCTCACCTCCAGAACCCCAAGCCCGCAAATTCCCGTTGGAAAAATAACAGGGCTGGGATTTGTGCCCGGAAGGAAGGAGGGAGCCTAAATCCCTTAATCAGGATCGGGGCAGGGAAAGCCTCTGCCAGCAGCCAGGATCAGCCCAGCCCCAGCAGCAACTCAGCACTCACTGGTTTTGGGAACTGGGCTGGACTGGGACAGCATCTCCCAAATGTTCCCCCACGCCTGGAGGGGTTTGGGAATCCCTGGATGTCCCTGGAATGTGGCACAAAGCTGAGCCCGGGGTCACAGCCGGGAGATTTCCTTCATCCCAAAGGAAGTGGGGAGGGTGGGCTGGGAAAAGACCCTAAAAAGGGCAAATCCCACCTGGGAGCTTCCCACATCCCACAGGAACTGCAGGGTTGGGCTGGAAAAACTTGGGAAAAAACCCTAAAACAGGTAAATCCCACAGGAACTGCAGGGTCGGGCTGGAAAACCTTGGGAAAAAACCCTAAAAAGGGCAAATCCCACAGGAACTGCAGGGTTGGGCTGGAAAAACTTGGGAAAAAACCCTAAAAAGGGCAAATCCCACCTGGGAGCTTCCCACATCCCACAGGAACTGCAGGGTTGGGCTGGAAATCTTTAGGAAAAGACCCTAAAAAGGGCAAATCCCACCTGGGAGCTTTCCCGCACCTCGCTCCTCCTCCTGCTGCCGATTTTTGGGAAGCAGAGCAAGGATGAGGATGAGGATGGAGCCAGCTCCGAGCAGCCCTGGCTGTTGCCAGCTCCAGCGTGGAGGAAGGAGCCAAACCCAAATTGAGGGAGCCCAGAGATTCTCCAGCATTCTCCAAAAAATTCAGGGCTAAGCATTAAAAGCAAGGAAAGCATTCCTGGCATGGGAAAGCTCTAAATGCAGAAGATCACAATCCCCAAATTTGGGACTTTCCTTCCCAAAATCCCACCTAAACCGGGACGTGGAATCCTGGAAAGGTTTGGGGTTGGAAGGAACCTTAAAGTTGGTGATCTCCCCATTCTCCAAAAAACTCCGGGGCTAAGCATTAAAAACAAAGAAAGGATTCCTGGCATGGGAAAGCTCTAAATCCAGAAGATCACAATCCCCAAATTTGGGACTTTCCTTCCCAAAATCCCACCTAAACCGGAACATGGAATCCTGGAATGGTTTGGGGTTGGAAGGAACCTTAAATTTGGTGATCTCCCCATTCTCCAAAAACCTCCAGGGCTAAGCATTAAAAACAAGGAAAGCATTCCTGGCATGGGAAAGCTCCAGCTCCAAATCCATGAGACCAAATTCCTCAAATTTGGGACTTTCCTTCCCAAAATCCCACCTAAACCAGAACGTGGAATCCTGGAATGGTTTGGGTTGGAAGGAACCTTAAATTTGGTGACCCCCCCATTCTCCAAAAACCTCCAGGGCTAAGCATTAAAAGCAAAGAAAACATTCCTGGCATGGGAAAGCTCTAAATGCAGAAAATCACAATCCCCAAATTTGGGACTTTCCTTCCCAAAACCCCACCTAAACCGGAACGTGGAATCCTGGAATGGTTTGGGGTTGGAAGGAACCTTAAAGTTGGTGACCCCCTGCCTGTCCCCGAGCTGCTGTCACTCGTTCCCCTGGGGTCGTGGCCACTCTGGCATGGCCAGCTCCGTCCCTGGAGAGCAAAACCCCGCTGGAATTTCCCTTCCAGCACCTCCACGAGCCCCTCCTCACCCTTTTTGAACTCCTCCAGCATGGCGTCCAGCTTGGTGTCGTGGAACACCACGTGCACGGGGTGGTTGTAGAACTTGGTGATGGTCTTGAGGGGCGTGCAGTCGTCGGGGTCCACGAAGGCCAGGTCCTTGACGTAGAGGATGTCCATGATGTTGGACCTCTCGTCCTCGTAGACCGGGATGCGCGTGTAGCCGCTCTCCATGATCTCCGACATGGTGTTGAAGTCCAGGATGGCGTCGCTGTTGATCATGAAGCAGTTCTGCAGCGGCGTCATCACGTCCTCCACCGTCTTGGTGCGCAGCTCCAGCGCTCCCTGGATCATGTTGAGCTCCTCCCTCACCAGGTCGTTGTAGGGCTCCGTCACCTTCAGCATCTCCACCAGCTTCTCCCGGTTGTAGACGGTGCCGATCTCCTGGCCCAGGACGCAGTCCAGGAGCTTGCTGATGGGGTAGGACAGCGGGAAGGTCACCAGCATGAAGAACTTGGTGACCACGATGGTGTTGGCGCCCACGGCCAGCCCGTGCCGCGAGCACAGCGCCTGCGGCACGATCTCGCCGAAGATGACGATGCCGATGGTGGAGGCCACCACGGCGCCGATGCCGGAGCCGATGAGGTCGTCCAGCAGGATGGTCAGCGTGGTGTTGACCAGCACGTTGCCCAGCAGCAGCGAGCAGAGCAGGTAATTCCCTTTCCTGCGGATGGGCTCGATCCGGCGGGCGTAACGCTTCTCCTTGTCGGTGCCGCAGTTCTGCACGATCCTCAGCTCCATGGGGTCCAGGGCCATCAAGCCCAAATTGAGCCCGCTGAACATCCCCGACAGCACCAGCAAGCCCGCGATCAGAATCACCTGCAGCCACAGCGGCAGCAGCGACTTCTTCTCCTCCAGCACCAGCACGTGCCCGTCGGGCCCTTGGTGCGGCAGCCAGGGCTGGCCCGGCCGGCGCTGCGAGCACAGCACGTAGGTCTTGGCCCTCTCGTCCTTGCGCAGCGGCTGCACCCGCACCCGGAGCAGGGCCGAGGTGTCGCGGGGCTCGGCGGGGCCGGGCCGCACCACCAGGTCCTGCGAGCGCTCCTGGCACGTGGCGTTGCCGCTCGAGGCGTTGCCGCCCGGCCGCAGCTCGGCGAAGGCCACGCGCTCGGCGGCGCCGGGGCCCAGCCCCAGCCCGTAGAGGCGCAGCAAGGCCTCGCTGCCTTCCGTGAGGCGGATAGGCCCGCGCTCGGCCGGCCCCGCCGCCGCCCCCGCCGCCGCCGCCGCCGCCGCCGCCGCCGGTTTGGTGCTCTCCTCCAGGCGCAGCCCCAGCACGACGGTGTCGGCCGCGGGCACGGCGGCGCCGGGCAGCGCCAGCAGCAGCGGCAGCAGCAGCAGCGGCGGCAGGAACGGGCCCGGCGAGAGCGGCGCCCCCCCGCAGCCGCCGGCGGTGCCGCCGCCGCCGCCGCCCGCCGCCATGTTGGGCACTGGCGGGAGCGTCACGCACGGGCGGACGCGCCTACGCGGTGACGTCACGCGGCGCCCCACCCACGCTCTGCCCGGCGAGGACACGCCCACCCCCCCCCGCGCGGGTGACGTCACTCCGGGCACGCCCGTGAGGGGTCGGTGAGGTCACGCCCGCGGGTGACGTCACGCGCGGGAGGTGAGCTAGCGGAGGGGCGGAACCGTGTGGCCACGCCCCCATTGGTGACGTCACACACGGAGCAGGAGCCAGCAGGGGGAGGGACGCTCTGGCCTCGCCCCAGAAGTAAAATGACGTCACACCCCGCAGCCGGAAGAAGCGATTTTAGGGGGGGGGGGGGGGGGGCAACGGCGTGGTGACGTCACTCGTGGCCACGCCCCAGGCAAACACATCTATTTGATCACGCCTATTTGTGACATCATACGGTAAGCCACGCCCCTATCGGAATTTGCACGTGGCCACGCCCCCCAGGACCTGGGGTGGCACCAGGACTTGGGGACACCAGGAGCCCTGGGGGTGGCACCAGGACCTCAGGGGGTGGCACCAGGACCTCAGGGGGTGGCACCAGGAGCCCTGGAGTGGCTCCAGGAGCCCTGGGGGTGGCACCAGGACCTCAGGGGGTGGCACCAGGAGCCCTGGAGGTGGCACCAGGAGCCCTGGAGGTGGCACCAGGACCTCAGGGGGTGGCACCAGGAGCCCTGGGGGTGGCACCAGGAGCCCTGGAGGTGGCACCAGGACCTCAGGGGGTGGCACCAGGAGCCCTGGAGGTGGCACCAGGACCTCAGGGGGTGGCACCAGGAGCCCTGGGGGTGGCACCAGGAGCCCTGGAGGTGGCACCAGGACCTCAGGGGGTGGCACCAGGAGCCCTGGAGGTGGCACCAGGACCTCAGGGGGTGGCACCAGGAGCCCTGGGGGTGGCACCAGGAGCCCTGGAGTGGCTGCAGGACCTCTGGGGGTGGCACCAGGAGCCCTGGCGGTGGCACCAGGACCTCAGGAGGTGGCACCAGGAGCCCTGGGGGTGGCACCAGGAGCCCTGGAGGTGGCACCAGGACCTCAGGGGGTGGCACCAGGAGCCCTGGAGGTGGCACCAGGACCTCAGGGGGTGGCACCAGGAGCCCTGGAGTGGCTGCAGGAGCCCTGGAGGTGGCACCAGGAGCCCTGGAGATGGCACCAGGACCTCAGGGGGTGGCATTAGGACCTCAGGGGGTGGCACCAGGACCTCAGGGGGTGGCACCAGGAGCCCTGGAGGTGGCACCAGGAGCCCTGGAGTGGCTCCAGGACCTCAGGGGGTGGCACCAGGAGCCCTGGGGGTGGCACCAGGAGCCCTGGAGTGGCTCCAGGACCTCAGGGGGTGGCACCAGGAGCCCTGGAGGTGGCACCAGGAGCCCTGGGGGTGGCACCAGGAGCCCTGGAGGTGGCACCAGGACCTCAGGAGGTGGCACCAGGAGCCCTGGGGGTGGCACCAGGAGCCCTGGAGGTGGCACCAGGACCTCAGGAGGTGGCACCAGGACCTCAGGAGGTGGCACCAGGAGCCCTGGAGTGGCACCAGGAGCCCTGGAGTGGCTCCAGGACCCGGGAGAAGGGAGGTCACCCAGCTCAGTGACGGCTGCCATCGCCAGGCGCCGAAACTACACTGCCCATCAACCCCCTCGCGCATCCAGCTGACAGACAGCTCAATGGACCAATCATCAGCCGTACTCCCGCCAGTGGGCGGGAACAGCGAGGCAAGCCACCCAATGGGCGCGCGGGGCGGGCCGCGGCGCGGCGGCGGAAGATGGCGGCGGCGGGCCGGTGGCGGGCCGGGCTGGCCCTGCTGGCCGTGGTGCTGGGGCTCGGCGGGACGGCGGCCGAGCAGACCGAGGAGCACCTCAAACGCGAGCACTCGCTGTCCAAACCGTACCAGGGTGAGCGGGGAGGGCGGGCGGTGCTGGCGGCCGGTGCCCGGTGCGCGGTGCCCGGTGTCCGGTACCGACGGTGCGTGTGGGCCGCAGGTGTGGGCTCGGCCAGCTCGGGGCTGTGGGACCTGCTGGGCAACGCCATGGTCATGACCCAGTTCATCCGCCTCACCCCCGACGTGCAGAGCAAGCAGGGAGCCGTGTGGAACCGGGTGGTGAGCGGGGGGCACCGGGGAGAGGGTCGGGAATGAGGGAACCGGGGAGAGGGACGGGAACGTGGGGAACCGGGGAGAGGGACGGGAATGAGGGAACCGGGGAGAGGGTCGGGAATGAGGGGAACCGGGGAGAGGGTCGGGAATGAGGGAACCGGGGAGAGGGACGGGAACGGAGGGAACCGGGGAGAGGGATGGGAACGGGGGGAACCGGGGAGAGGGACGGGAACGGAGGGAACCGGGGAGAGGGTCGGGAATGAGGGAACCGGGGAGAGGGTCGGGAACGGAGGGGGAGCTGGGATGGGGCGGGGAGAGGGTTGGGGTCGGGACAAGGTGGGACAAGGACCAGAGTGAAAGAGGGGATAGGGTTGGGATTGGGGCTGAGGGGACCTGGGGGATCCATGGGATGGGATCCATGGGATGGGATGGGATCCATGGGATGGGATCCATGGGATGGGATGGGATCCATGGGATGGGATCCATGGGATGGGATCCATGGGATGGGATGGGATCCATGGGATGGGATGGGATCCATGGGATGGGATCCATGGGATGGGATCCACGGGATGGGATGGGATGGGATGGGATCCACGGGATGGGATCCAAGGGATGGGATCCACAGAATGGGATCCCTGGGATGGGATCCACGGGATAGGATCCATGGGATGGGATGGGATCCATGGGATGGGATCCATGGGATGGGATCCAGGGGATGGGATGGGATCCATGGGATGGGATGGGATCCATGGGATGGGATCCACGGGATGGGATCCATGGGATGGGATGGGATCCATGGGATGGGATCCATGGGATGGGATGGGATCCATGGGATGGGATCCACGGGATGGGATCCATGGGATGGGATCCATGGGATGGGATGGGATCCATGGGATAGGATGGGATCCACGGGATGGGATGGGATGGGATCCACGGGATGGGATCCATGGGGTGGGATCCATGGGATGGGATCCATGGGATGGGATGGAATGGGATCCATGGGATGGGATCCACGGGATGGGATCCATGGGATGGGATCCATGGGATGGGATCCACGGGATGGGATCCATGGGATGGGATCCATGGGATGGGATCCATGGGATGGGATGGAATGGGATCCATGGGATGGGATCCATGGGATGGGATCAATGGGATGGGATCCATGGGATGGGATCCACGGGATGGGATGGGATGGGATGGGATCCACGGGATGGGATCCAAGGGATGGGATCCACAGAATGGGATCCCTGGGATGGGATCCACGGGATAGGATCCATGGGATGGGATGGGATCCATGGGATGGGATCCATGGGATGGGATGGGATCCAGGGGATGGGATGGAATGGGATCCATGGGATGGGATGGGATGGGATCCATGGGATGGGATCCATGGGATGGGATGGAATGGGATGGGATCCATGGGATGGGATCAATGGAATGGGATCCATGGGATGGGATCCACGGGATGGGATCCATGGGATGGGGGAGAGAGTCAGGATTGGGACTGGGGCGGGAGAGGGTCGGGATCAAGACTGGGATCAAGACTGGGACTGGGGCAGGGTTAGGAGAGGGAGAGGGTCGGGAGAGGGATTCCCAGAGTGGGAATGGGATTCCCAAAGTGGGAATTGGGTTCCCAGAGTGGGAATGAGTTTCCCAGAGAGGGAATGGGATTCCCAAAGAGGAAATTGGGATGGGCTGGAGGGACCATGAGGAGCTTTCAGCACTTCCCCATTTTCCATCCAAGAGCTGAGCCCCCCCGGGAATTCCCCTGGGAATTTGGCGGGGCCTGAACTGGATGATGTTTTCCGACCCAGAGAATTCCATCATTCCATGATGTTTTCCAAAGAATTACACCATTCCATGATGTTTTCCAAAGAATTCCATCATTCCGTTATGTTTTCAGACCCAAAGAATTCCGTGATTCCGTGATTTTTTGCAATCCAAAGAATTCCATGGTTCCACGATGTTTTCCAACCCAAGAATTCCACGATTCTATGGTTCCATGATGTTTTCCAAAGAATTCCATGGTTCCATGATGTTTTCCAACCCAAGAATTCCATGATTCCGTGGTTCCATGATGTTTTCCAAGCCCAAGAATTCCGTGTTTCCATGTTTTCCAAAGAATTCTATGGTTCCATGATGTTTTCCAAAGAATTCCATGGTTCCATGATGTTTTCCAACCCAAGAATTCCACGATTCTAGGGTTCCATGATGTTTTCCAAAGAATTCCATGGTTCCACGATGTTTTCCAGCCCCAAGAATTCCGTGATTCCATGTTTTCCAAAGAATTCCATGATTCCGTGGTTCCATGATGTTTTCCAACCCCAAGAATTCCATGATTTGATGAAATCCGTGGATTTCAGAACTATGCTCCGCGTCGGTTTGGGAAACAATCCTGGAGAACGCTCAACTCTTATTCCTCTAAAACACCGAGGGACGATTTCCCCTTGGAATTCCAGCTCCCAAAAAACCTCTGTGACTCCCTCAGAGCACGGAATTAATTGGCAGCTAATTAACGATTGCAATTAGCGGCTGCTCTTGACGTTTTCCTGCTGCTTTCCCGGGTGCGAACGTTGACTTTGTTGGTGGGCAGCCCTCGGCTGACGACCAATCTCCTGGAATTAGCGATTTTTTTTGGGATTGATTCTCCACGATCCGCTGAAGGGAGCCCAGGGGATGGTGGATGTGGAATTAGGGAATGAGGGATTCCTGAATTTCCCGGTTTTTTCCCCTCTCTCCCAGCCCTGTTACCTGCGGGATTGGGAGATGCAGGTGCACTTCAAGATCCACGGGCAAGGCAAGAAGAACCTCAACGGAGACGGTTTCGCCATCTGGTACACCAAGGACAGGATGCAGCCGGGTAAACGCCGTCCCTGCCTCGGGAAAAGGGCCTGGGGACACCTGGGACAGGGCGTGGGGACACCTGGGACACCTTGGACACCTTGGACAGGGCCTGGGGACACCTGGGACAGGGCGTGGGGACACCTGGCACACCTTGGACAGGGCGTGGGGACACCTGGGACACCTTGGACACCTGGGACAGGGCGTGGGGACACCCGGGACACCTTGGACAGGGCGTGGGGACACCTGGGACAGGGCGTGGGGACACCTGGCACACCTGGGACAGGGCGTGGGGACACCTGGGCCACCTTGGACAGGGCTTGGGGACACCTTGGACACCTTGGATAGGGCTTTGGGAACACCTTGGACAGGGCTTGGGGACACCTGGGACACCTTGGACAGAGCTTGGGGACACCTGGGACACCTTGGACAGGGCGTGGGGACACCCGGGACACCTTGGACAGGGCGTGGGGACACCTGGGACACCTTGGACAGGGCTTGAGGACACCTTGGACACCTTGGATAGGGCTTTGGGAACACCTTGGACAGGGCTTGGAGGAACCTAGACCTGGGGGACACCTGGGACAGGGCGTGGGGACACCGGGGACACCTTGGACAGGGCTTGGGGACACCGGGGACACCTTGGACAGGGTGTGGGGACACCTTGGACAGGGTGTGAGGACACCTGGGACAGGGCGTGGGGACACCCGGGACACCTTGGACAGGGCTTGGGGACACCTGGGACACCTTGGACACCTTGGACAGGGCTTGGGGACACCTGGGACACCTGGGACACCTTGGACAGGGCTTGGGGACACCTGGGACAGGGCTTGGGGACACTGGGGCCACCTTGGACACCTTGGACAGGGCTTGGGGACACCTGGGACACCTGGGACACCTTGGACAGGGCTTGGGGACACCTGGGACACCTGGGACACCTTGGACAGGGCTTGGGGACACCTGGGACAGGGCTTGGGGACACTGGGGCCACCTTGGATAGGGCTTGGGGATACCTGGACAGGGCTTGGAGGAACCTAGACTTGGGGGACATCTTGGACAGGGCTTTGGGGACACCTGGGACACCTTGGACAGAGCTTGGGGACACCTTGGATAGGGCCTGGGGACACCTGGGATACCTTGGACAGGGCTTGGAGGTACCTGGACTTTGGGGGACACCTTAGACAGGGCTTGGGGACACCTGGGACACCTTGGACAGGGCTTGGAGTTACCTGGACTTGGGGGACGCCTTGGACAGGGCTTTGGGGACACCTTGGACAGGACCTGGAGCAACCTGGTCTCATGGAGAACATCCACACAGATGGGACTGGATGGTCCTTGAGGACCTTCCCAAACAAGTGACAAACGTCTTCCCTGAGCTTCCCAACTTTTCCTTTCCCTTCCAGGACCTGTTTTTGGGAGCAAGGACAACTTCCTGGGGCTGGGAGTGTTCGTGGACACGTATCCCAACGAGGAGAAGCAGCAGGAGGTGAGACCCACCAGTGTCACACGCAGCTCTTCATCCTCAGAGCTCCTTCCTCCTCCTCCTCCTCTTCCTCCTCTTCCCATTCCTTTTCCAAATATTTTTTGGTCAGGGGGATTGGGAGAGGATTTTCGAGCTGAGCTGGTGGTGCCATGTCCACCAGGAGTAGGGTGTGAGTAAAGCTGGAGTAGAAGCTGAGGAGCTTTTCCTTGCTCTGCCTCTCGGAAAGGTCTAAAAGATGTCACATTTCCTGGTTTTTTGGTGTCATTCCTGTGGAAAAGTGGGGAAAAATCCAGCTGGAGGGGACTTTGGGACAAATGCCACCACTTGGGTAGGGACATCTTCCAGTGTCCCAAGGTGCTCCAAGCCCTGTCCAGCCTGGTCTTGGAAAAGGTCAAAAAGAGCTCCAAAAGGACCAAAAGAACTCCAAAAAGACAAAAAGTCTCCAAAAAAGACAAAAAGAGGTCCAAAAGATCATAAAGATCTCCAAAAAGGTCAAAAAGAACTCCAAAAAAGGTAAAAGATCTCCAAAAAGGTCAAAAAGAGCTCCAAAAAAAGGGTAAAAGATCTCCAAAAAGGTCAAAAAGAGCTCCAAAAGGACAAAAAGAGCTCCAGAAAGGAGAAAAAGAGGTCCAAAGATCAAAAAGAGGTCCAAAACATCAAAAAGAGCTCCAAAAAGATCTCCAAAAAGGTCAAAAGAGCTCCAAAAAGGTCAAAAGAGCTCCAAAAAGGTCAAAAACAGCTCCAAAAAGGTCAAGAAGAGCTCCAAAAGGAGCCTCCAGCAGGACAAAAAGACCTCTAGAAGATCAAAAAGAGCTCCAAAAAGGAGAAAGAGGAAATTTTCCAGGATTTTGGACCCTGCTGGACTCGGTTCCGGGGGGAATTTTCCGGGATTTTGGGCCCTGCCGGGCTCTGTGACCGTGTTGCTCTCTCTTGCTTTGTGCTAATCCTGGAGGGCAGGCTCAGAAGAGGAGGTACAGCCCTGGAAACCAGGTACTGCCTCCTGCTGTCCCACCTGGAATTCCCCGTTCCCCCGTTTCTGAGCAGATTTATGGGGTTTGGGACCCACAGGGATGGAGTTTGGGGTCATCCCGGTGGTTTCTGAGCAGATTTTTGAGGTTTGGGACCCACAGGGATGGAGTTTGGGGTCATCCCAGTGGTTTCTGAGGAGATTTTTGGGGTTTGGGATCCATGGGGATGGAGTTTGGGGTCATCCCAGTGGTTTCTGAGGAGATTTTTGGGGTTTGGGATCCATGGGGATGGAGTTTGGGGTCATCCCGGTGGTTTCTGAGGAGATTTTTGGGGTTTGGGAATCCATGGGGATGGATCCTGGTGGTTTCTGAGGAGATTTTTGGGGTTTGGGACCCACAGGGATGGAGTTTGGGGTCATCCCGGTGGTTTCTGAGGAGATTTTTGGGGTTTGGGACCCACAGGGATGGAGTTTGGGGTCATCCCGGTGGTTTCTGAGGAGATTTTTGGGGTTTGGGATCCATGGGGCTGGATCCTGGTGGTTTCTGAGGAGATTTTTGGGGTTTGGGATCCATGGGGATGGATCCTGGTGGTTTCTGAGGAGATTTTTGGGGTTTGGGATCCATGGGGATGGATCCTGGTGGTTTCTGAGGAGATTTTTGGGGTTTGGGACCCACAGGGATGGAGTTTGGGGTCATCCCGGTGGTTTCTGAGCAGATTTTTGGGGTTTGGGATCCATGGGGTTGGATCCTGGTGGTTTCTGAGGAGATTTTTGGGGTTTGGGATCCATGGGGATGGATCCTGGTGGTTTCTGAGGAGATTTTTGGGGTTTGGGATCCATGGGGTTGGATCCTGGTGGTTTCTGAGGAGATTTTTGGGGTTTGGGATCCATGGGGATGGATCCTGGTGGTTTCTGAGGAGATTTTTGGGGTTTGGGATCCATGGGGTTGGATCCTGGTGGTTTCTGAGGAGATTTTTTGGGGTTTGGGACCCACAGGGATGGAGTTTGGGGTCATCCCGGTGGTTTCTGAGCAGATTTTTGGGTTTGGGATCCATGGGGATGGATCCTGGTGGTTTCTGAGGAGATTTTTGAGGTTTGGGACCCACAGGGATGGAGTTTGGGGTCATCCCGGTGGTTTCTGAGGAGATTTTTGGAGTTTGAGATCCAGAGGGTGGAGCAGGATGGTGCCAGTGTCTTCTGGAGCAGGTTATTTGGGATGAAGGACTTTGGGATCATTCCCATGTTGGTTGGAGAACTTGAGGATCATTCCCAGGTTGTGTTGAGCAGATCCCTGTGGGGTGAAGGGCTTTGGGATCATTCCCACATTGCTTGAAGGACTTTGGGATCGTGGATGGAGAACTTTGGGATCACTCTGCTCTTTCACTGACCAGATCCCTGAGGGGTGAAGGAGTTTGGGATCGTTCCCACGTTGCTTGAAGGACTTTGGGATCATTCCAGTGTGGTTTTGAGCAGATCCCTGTGGGGGGAGGAGTTTGGGATCTCCAAGCAGTTTTGCTTGGAGAACTTTGGGATCATTCCCATGTTTCTTGGAGAACTTTGGGATCATTCCCAGGTTGTGTTGAGCAGATCCCTGAGGGGTGGAGTTTGGGATTGTTCCCACATTGCTTGAAGGACTTTGGGATCGTGGATGGAGAATTTTGGGATCACTCTGCTCTTTCACTGACCAGATCCCTGAGGGGTGAAGGAGTTTGGGATCGTTCCAGTGTTGGTTGGAGAACTTTGGGATCATTCCCATGTTGTGTTGAGCAGATCCCTGTGGGGTGGAGGACTTTGGGATCATTCCCATGTTGGTTGGAGAACTTTGGGATCATTCCCAGGTTGTGTTGAGCAGATCCCTGAGGGGTGAAGGAGTTTGGGATCGTTCCAGTGTTGGTTGGAGCAGATCCCTGAGGGGTGAAGGAGTTTGGGATCTCCAAGCAGTGTTGGTTGGAGAACTTTAGGACCATTCCCAGGTTGTGTTGAGCAGATCCCTGTGGGGTGGAGGACTTTGGGATCATTCCCATGTTGGTTGGAGGACTTTGGGATCATTCCCATGTTTCTTGGAGAACTTTGGGACCATTTCCAGGTTGTGTTGAGCAGATCCCTGTGGGGTGGAGGACTTTGGGATCATTCCCATGTTGATTGGAGAACTTCAGGATCATTGCCAGGTTGTGTTGAGCAGATCCCTGAGGGGTGAAGGAGTTTGGGATTGTTCCAGTGTTGGTTGGAGCAGATCCCTGAGGGGTGAAGGAGTTTGGGATCTCCAAGCAGTGTTGGTTGGAGAACTTTGGGACCATTCCCAGGTTGTGTTGAGCAGATCCCTGAGGGGTGAAGGAGTTTGGGATCTCCAAGCAGTGTTGGTTGGAGAACTTTGGGACCATTCCCAGGTTGTGTTGAGCAGATCCCTGTGGGGTGGAGGACTTTGGGCTCATTCCCATGTTGCTTGGAGGACTTTGGGCTCATTCCCATGTCGCTTGGAGGACTTTGGGATCATTCCCATGTTCCTTGGAGGACTTTGGGATCATTCCCACGTTGCTTGGAGGACTTTGGGATCGCGGTTGGAGCACTCTGGGCTCACTCTGCTCTTCCACCGAGCTGACTCGTGGGGCGAACAACTCCAGCCCCACCCCACCTCTCCTTCCCGGCGTCTCCCCGCGATCCCAAACCACCTCCCACATCCCAACCCCTGCTTTTCCCCCACCACGGGCAGCGCGTGTTCCCCTACATCTCGGCCATGGTGAACAACGGCTCGCTGACCTACGACCACGACCGCGACGGGCGCCCCACCGAGCTGGGCGGCTGCACCGCCATGGTGCGCAACCTCAACCACGACACCTTCCTGGTCATCCGCTACGTCAAGAGGAGGCTCACGGTCAGTTCGGGACGGCCACGGCGGGGGGATCGCCCTCCCGAGGGGACCTGGGGGTTCCAGGTGGGACCTGGGTGGGTTTGGAGGGCTCCAGGTGGGATCCCAGAGTGGATTTGGGGGTTCCAGGTGGGATTTGAGGGTTCCAGGTGGGACCTGGGTGGGTTTGGAGGGCTCCAGGTGGGATCCCAGAGTGGATTTGGGGGTTCCAGGTGGGATTTGAGGGTTCCAGGTGGGACCTGGGTGGGTTTGGAGGTTCCAGGTGGGATCCCAGAGTGGATTTGGTGTTTCTGAGTGGATTTGAATGGTCCAGGTGGGATTCCTGAGTGGATTTGAGGGTTCCAGGTGGGACCTGTGTGGGTTTGGAGGTTCCAGGTGGGATCCCAGAGTGGATTTGGGGGTTCCAGGTGGGATCTGTGTGGGTTTGGAGGTTCCAGGTGGGATCCCAGAGTGGATTTGGGGGTTCCAGGTGGGACCTGGGAGGGTTTGGAGGTTCCAGGTGGGATCCCAGAGTAGATTTGAGGGTTCCAGGTGGGATTTGAGGGTTCCAGGTGGGACCTGGGTGGGTTTGGAGGTTCCAGGTGGGATCCCAGAGTAGATTTGAGGGTTCCAGGTGGGACCTGGGTGGGTTTGGGGGTTCCAGGTGGGATCTGGGAGGGTTTGGAGGTTCCAGGTGGGATCCCAGAGTGGATTTGAGGGTTCCAGGTGGGATTTGAGGGTTCCAGGTGGGATCTGGGTGGGTTTGGAGGTTCCAGTTGGGATTCCAGAATGGATTTGGGGTTCCTGAGCAGATCTGGGGTCTCCTGGTTGGATTCTTGAGTGGATTGAGGGTTCCAGGTAGGATCTGGATGGGTTTGGAGGTTCCAGTTGGGATTCCTGAGTGGATTTGGGGTTCCTGAGCGGATCTGGGGTCTCCTGGTTGGATTCTTGAGTGGATTGAGGGTTCCAGGTGGGATCTGGGTGGGTTTGGAGGTTCCAGTTGGGATTCCAGAGTGGATTTGGGGGTTCCAGGTAGGATTTGAGGGTTCCAGGTGGGATCTGGGTGGGTTTGGAGGTTCCAGTTGGGATCCCAGAGTGGATTTGGTGTTTCTGAGTGGATTTGAATGGTCCAGGTGGGATTCCTGAGTGGATTTGGGGATTCCAGGTGGGATCTGGATGGGTTTGGAGGTTCCAGTTGGGATTCCTGAGTGGATTTGGGGTTCCTGAGCGGATCTGGGGTCTCCTGGTTGGATTCTTGAGTGGATTGAGGGTTCCAGGTGGGATCTGGGTGGGTTTGGAGGTTCCAGTTGGGATTCCAGAGTGGATTTGGGGGTTCCAGGTAGGATTTGAGGGTTCCAGGTGGGATCTGGGTGGGTTTGGAGGTTCCAGTTGGGATCCCAGAGTGGATTTGGTGTTTCTGAGTGGATTTGAATGGTCCAGGTGGGATTCCTGAGTGGATTTGGGGATTCCAGGTGGGATCTGGATGGGTTTGGAGGTTCCAGTTGGGATTCCTGAGTGGATTTGGGGTTCCTGAGCGGATCTGGGGTCTCCTGGTTGGATTCTTGAGTGGATTGAGGGTTCCAGGTGGGATCTGGGTGGGTTTGGAGGTTCCAGTTGGGATTCCTGAGTGGATTTCGAGGCTCCATGTGGGATTTGAGCGTTCCCGGTGGGATTCCTGAGTGGGTTCGGGATTCCGGAGTGGATTTGGGATTCCCTTCTCCACGCCTTCATCCCCAGCGCCGCGTCCTCTTGAGCGCCAGCACCTACCAACACCAAAACCTTCAAACCCTCCACATCCTCCCATCCTAACCCTAAACTTTGAACCCAGCTTTAGTTGTTAAGCCAGGTTTAAGCCCTGGGAGGTGCTCGGGTTGTTCCTCGGCAGGTGCTGATCGACATCGACGGCAAGCACGAGTGGCGGGATTGCATCGACGTGCCCGGCGTGCGGTTGCCCCGTGGCTACTACTTCGGGACGTCCTCGGTCACCGGGGACCTGTCAGGTACGGCCGGAGGGGGATCCCGAGTGGATTTGGGGTCCCTCAATGGATTTGGGGGCTCCAGGTGGGATTCTTGAATGGATTTGGGATTCCCCAGTGGATTTGGGGTTCCCCAGTGGATTTGGGTGTTCCCAGTGGGATTTGGGGGCTCCAGGTGGGATTCCCCAGTGGATTTTGGGTTCCCCAGTGGATTTGGGGGCTCCAGGTGGGATTTGAGGGCTCCAGGTGGGATTTGGGGGTTCCAGGTGGGATTTGGGGGCTCCAGGTGGAATTCCCGAGTGGATTTGGGGGTTCCAGGTGGGATTTGGGGGCTCCAGGTGGGATTCTCCAGTGGATTTGGGGGTTCCAGGTGGAATTCCCCAGTGGATTTGGGGATTCCAGGTGGGATTTGGGGGTTCCAGGTGGGATTCCCCAGTGGATTTGGGGTTCCCCAGTGGATTTGGGGGTTCCAGGTGTGATTCCCCAGTGGATTTGGGGTTCCCCAGTGGATTTGGGTGTTCCAGGTGGGATTCTCCAGTGGATTTGGGGTTCCCCAGTGGATTTGGGGGTTCCAGGTGGGATTCTTGAATGGATTTGGGGTTCCCCAGTGGATTTGGGTGTTCCCAGTGGGATTTGGGGGCTCCAGGTGGGATTCCCCAGTGGATTTGGGGTTCCCCAGTGGATTTGGGGTTCCCTAGTGGATTTGGGGGTTCCAGGTGGGATTCTCCAGTGGATTTGGGGATTCTCCAGTGGATTTGGGATTCCCCAGTGGATTTGGGGGTTCCAGGTGGGATTCCCCAGTGGATTTGGGATTCCCCAGTGGATTTGGGGGCTCCAGGTGGGATTCCCCAGTGGATTTGGGGTTCCCCAGTGGATTTGGGGTGTTTTTTGCAGACAACCACGACATCATCTCGCTGAAGCTGTACCAGCTGACGGTGGAGCGGACGCCGGAGGAGGAAAAACGGGATCGGGAAGTTTTCCTGCCCGTGGTGGACAACCTGAGGCTGCCGGGAAGTCAGTGGGGTTTGGGGGAAACTGAGCCTGGGTTTGGGGGAAACTGAGCCAGGGTTTGGGGGAAACTGAGCCTGGGTTTGGGGGAAACTGAGCCAGGGTTTGGGGGAAACTGAGCCAGGGTTTGAGGGAAACTGAGCCTGGGTTTGGGGGAAACTGAGCCTGGGTTTGGGGGAAAATGAGCCAGGGTTTGGGGGAGCAGCAGGGATTTGGGGGAAAATGGGAAAAACCCCAAACTCCTGTCCCCAAACCCCAAACTCCCCAAACCCCAATCCCTGTCCCCAAACCCCAATCCCTGTCCCCAAACCCCAAACCCCAAACTCCTGTCCCCAAACCCCAAAACCTGTCCCCAAACCCCAAACTCCTGTCCCCAAACCCCAAACGCCAATCCCTGTCCCCAAACCCCAATCCCTGTCCCCAAACCCCAATCCCTGTCCCCAAACCCCAAACCCCAAACCCCAATCCCTGTCCCCAATCCCCAAACCCCAAACCCCAATCCCTGTCCCCAAACCCCAAACCCCTGTCCCCAAACCCCAAACCCCAATCCCTGTCCCCAAACCCCAAACCCCAAACCCCAATCCCTGTCCCCAAACCCCAAACCCCAAACCCCAATCCCTGTCCCCAAACCCCAAACCCCAATCCCTGTCCCCAAACCCCAAACCCCAAACCCCAATCCCTGTCCCCAAACCCCAAACCCCAATCCCTGTCCCCAAACCCCAAACCCCAATCCCTGTCCCCAAACCCCAATCCCTGTCCCCAATCCCCAAACCCCAAACCCCAATCCCTGTCCCCGCAGTGGAGGCGCCGCTGGAGCCACCTGGGTGAAGAACTTAATATTTATAATCCTGTTAGAAATGAACAGGCTTTTTGACACAATTAAATGGGGACAAAGTCTTCAAAGCAAAAAGAAACTTTGTTGCTATTTGGCACTTCTACTGACCCCAAACCCCTGGGGTGGCCCATCCCGGGCTCGTGGTGGCCACTTCCCCATTGCCACCCGTGCCAGGGTGCCAGGGACCCCCAACGGACGGTGCCAGCCTGGCTGAGGAGTGCTGGAACGTTCCCTGGCAGAGACTTCCCAGCGCTTCTCCTGTTGCTGTGGCCACCAGAACCCCCCTGGACAAGCCCCACCTTGGCTAGTGGTGGCCACATCCTGACTGCCACCCTTGCCAGGGTGCCAGGGACTCCTAAAGGATGGTGCCAGCCTGGCTGAGGAGTGCTGGAACGTTCCCTAGCAGAGACTTCCCAGCGCTTCTCCTGTTGCTGTGGCCACCGGAAGTCCAGCAGATGAGCCCCACCTGGGCTAGTGGTGGCCACGTCCCGATTGCCACTCGTGCCAGGGCGTGAGGATGGCAGGGAACCCCAAATCCCTGGCACGAGGATGGTGCCAGCCCGGCTGAGGGGTGGAGAGACTTCCCAGCGCTTCTCCTGTTGCTGTGGCCACCAGAACCTCTCCAGATGAGCCCCACCTTGGCTAGTGGTGGCCACATCCCCATTGCCACCCGTGCCAGGGTGCCAGGGACTCCTAAAGGACGGTGCCAGCCTGGCTGAGGAGTGCTGGAACGTTCCCTGGCGGAGACTTCCCAGCGCTTCTCCTGTTGCTGTGGCCACCAGAACCCCCCTGGACAAGCCCCACCTTGGCTAGTGGTGGCCACACCCACATTGCCACCCGTGCCAGAGCATCAAGGACCCCCCAGATCCCTGGCACGGGGACGGTGCCAGCCTGGCTGAGGAGTGCTGGAACCCCTGGCAGACCCAGTTGCCACCATCCTGCTGTGGCTACCAGGACCCCCCCCAGGACGAGCCCCTCCGGGTGCTGCTGCTGATTTTCCCGGCTGGATGAACTGGAAGAGCCCCCTCCTCATTTTTGGGGTCCCCCCTCCCCGTTTCCCAGCATGTGGCCACCCCTGCATGTCGTGTCCCGGGGCCACTCCTACCTCAGGGACTGCTAGCCACAAAGGTTGCCCAGGTGGCCTCAGGGTTGCCCAGGTGGCCTCAGGGGTTGAGATGGCATCGCCCTCCTTGCCAGGATCCGCCAGATCCGAGCCCAACCCTGCGGCTTCCCAGGATATTCCCACCCAGGGCAGGTGGCCCCTGGTGGGGGTTTTGGTGGCCCCCGGGCTAGGAGAGGACCAGGGGAGGGGGTGGATTTTCCAGGCTGGGAGCTGTTTCCAAGGAGAGTTTTCCTGGAGTTTTGTCTCTTTTTGTCATGCCTGGGCCCATGGGGAGGGGTCTCTGGGGGTCCCAGCCCCATTTCTGGGGGTCCCAGGCCCAATCTGGGGGTCCCACATCCATCCTGGGTGTCCCAGCCCCATTCTGGGGGTGCCCAGCTCCATTTTGGGGGTCCCCAGGCCCATTTCTGGGGGTCCCAGCCCCATTCTGGGCTGCCTAGCTCAATTCTGAGGGCCCCAGGCCCATTTCTGGGGGTCCCAGCCCCATTCTTGGGGTTCCCAGCTCTATTTTGGGGGTCCCCAGGCCCATTTCTGGGTGTCCCAGCTCCATTCTTGGGGGTGCCCAGCTCCATTTTGGGGGTCCCCAGGCCCATTTCTGGGGGTCCCAGCCCCATTCTGGGCTGCCTAGCTCAATTCTGAGGGCCCCAGGCCCATTTCTGGGGGTCCCAGCCCCATTCTTGGGGTGCCCAGCTCTATTTTGGGGGTCCCCAGGCCCATTTCTGGGGGTCCCAGCCCCATTCTCATGGTCCCCAGGTCCATTCTGGGAGTGCCCAACTCCATTTCTGGGGGTCCCAGCCCCATTCTGGGCTGCCTAGCTCAATTCTGGGGGCCCCAGGCCCATTTCTGGGGGTCCCAGCCCCATTCTGGGAGTGCCCAGCTCCATTTTGGGGGTCCCAGGCCCAATCTGGGCGTCCCAGCCCCATTCTGGGGGTGCCCAGCTCCATTTTGGGGGTCCCCAGGCCCATTTCTGGGGGTCCCAGCCCCATTCTTGGGGTGCCCAGCTCTATTTTGGGGGTCCCCAGGCCCATTTCTGGGGGTCCCAGCCCCATTCTGGGAGTGTCCAGCTCCATTCTGGGGGCCCCAGGCCCATTTCTGGGGGTCCCAGCTCTATTTTGGGGGTCCCAGCTCCATTTTGGGGGTCCCCAGGTTCATTCTGGCAATCCCAGCCCCATTCTGGGCTGCCTAGCTCAATTCTGGGGGTCCCAGCTCCATTCTTAGGGTGCCCAGCTCTATTTTGGGGGTCCCAGCCCCATTCTGGGCTGCCTAGCTCAATTCTGGGGTCCCCAGGCCCATTTCTGGGGGTCCCAGCCCCATTCTGGGAGTGCCCAGCTCTATTCTGGGGGCCCCAGGCCCATTTCTGGGGGTCCCACCTCCATTCTGGGGGTGCCCAACTCCATTTTGGGGGTCCCCAGGTCCATTCTGGCGGTCCCAGCTCCATTTCTGGGGGTCCCAGCTCTATTTTGGGGGTCCCAGCTCTATTTTGGGGGTCCCAGCCCCATTCGGTGCTGCCTAGCTCAATTCTGGGGGTCCCAGCTCCATTTCTGGGGGTCCCAGCTCTATTTTGGGGGTCCCAGCCCCATTCGGTGCTGCCTAGCTCAATTCTGGGGGCCCCAGGCCCATTTCTGGGGGTTCCAGCTCCATTCTGGGAGTGCCCAGCCCCATTTCTGGGGGTCCCAGCTCCATTCTGGGAGTGCCCAGCTCCATTTTGGGGGTCCCCAGGCCCATTTCTGGGGGTCCAGGCCCATTTTTGGGGTCAGGTGTGAGGATGGGGCGGTGGAGGGGCCGCGGTCACGCCGGGATTTGGGCTGAGTTTGGGTGGGATTGGGGCCGAGGGGGGCTCAGAGCTGCCGCCGCTGCCCCCGCTCGGTGCGGGGCTGGGGGAGGCGGTGGCACCGGGGCTGGGCTGGGGGCTGATGACGGTCTGGGGTTTAGGGCAGGAACGGGGGCCGAGTTCGGGAGCTGGGGCTGGAGTTAGGGCTGAATCTGGGGTCGGGGCTGGGGTTGGGGTGTCCGTGTCCCTCCCGCGCCGCCAGAGACGGGGACGGCGCTCCGCTGCTGCTCGGACACGGCTGTGTTCAGGAGGGAACGCGTTCCTGCCGGCACAGCGGCTCCGCAGCGGGGCAATCCCCTCCCGGCTGGAGAAGCCACCGAGGACATCCAGAGCGGCTGGGGAAGCGGGGATCAGAGCCGGGAAATCGGCGAGCTGGGCGGCTCCTCAGCGTTCCGTCCCCGTGCCGCCCGGGGGACGCGGGAGCCGGCGGGGCTCGGCCACCTTCACCGTCAGGGAGCCCTGCGGGGCGACACGGGCCACTCAGCGCTCGCCCAGGGCTGACAGCGGGGCACGTTCGCGGGGACGCTGCTGACCGGGAAGAAGGAACGGAGCAGCAGGAGCAGCAGGAACGCCGCCAGCCCCAGGCCGAGCCACAGCAGCGAGCGCCAGCGGACGCCGTGGCGGACGAGGCTCAGCGGGGAGCGCAGCCACAGGAACGAGGACTTGGGGCGCCTGCGGGGACACCGGGCTCGGCCACCGCCGCTCGTCCCCTCCCTGCCTCCCCGGCGGCCACTCCTGGCTCGCCCCGGGCTCACCTGGGCTCGGGCAGGGTCGGGTGCTTGTTGGGCTCCTCCCTCCCTCCCCGCGGCCGCTCCTGCCTCGCCCCGGGCTCACCTGGGCTCGGGCAGGGTCGGGTGCTTGTTGGGCTCCTCCCGACCCTTCCCCGCCGGCCGCTCCTGGCTCACCCCGGGCTCACCTGGGCTCGGGCAGGGTCGGGTGCTTGTTGGGCTCCTCCCTCCCTCCCTCCCTCCCTCCCTCCCCGCGGCCGCTCCTGGCTCGCCCCGGGCTCACCTGGGCTCGGGCAGGGTCGGGTGCTTGTTGGGCTCCTCCCTCCCTCCCCGCGGCCGCTCCTGGCTCGCCCCGGGCTCACCTGGGCTCGGGCAGGGTCGGGTGCTTGTTGGGCTCCTCCCGACCCTTCCCCGCCGGCCGCTCCTGGCTCGCCCCGGGCTCACCTGGGCTCGGGCAGGGTCGGGTGCTTGTTGGGCTCCTCCCTCCCTCCCCGCGGCCGCTCCTGGCTCGCCCCGGGCTCACCTGGGCTCGGGCAGGGTCGGGTGCTTGTTGGGCTCCTCCCGACCCTTCCCCGCCGGCCGCTCCTGGCTCGCCCCGGGCTCACCTGGGCTCGGGCAGGGTCAGGTGCTTGTTGGGCTCCTTCCTTCCTTCCTTCCTTCCTTCCTTCCTTCCTTCCTTCCTTCCTCCCTCCCTCCCCCCCCGGCGGCCGCTCCTGGCTCGCCCCGGGCTCACCTGGGCTCGGGCAGGGTCGGGTGCTTGTTGGGCTCCTCCCGACCCTTCCCCGCCGGCCGCTCCTGGCTCGCCCCGGGCTCACCTGGGCTCGGGCAGGGTCGGGTGCTTGTTGGGCTCCTCCCGACCCTTCCCCGCCGGCCGCTCCTGGCTCGCCCCGGGCTCACCTGGGCTCGGGCAGGGTCGGGTGCTTGTTGGGCTCCTCCCTCCCTCCCCGCGGCCGCTCCTGGCTCGCCCCGGGCTCACCTGGGCTCGGGCAGGGTCGGGTGCTTGTTGGGCTCCTCCCTCCCTCCCCGCGGCCACTCCTGGCTCGCCCCGGGCTCACCTGGGCTCGGGCAGGGTCGGGTGCTTGTTGGGCTCCTCCCGACCCTTCCCCGCCGGCCGCTCCTGGCTCGCCCCGGGCTCACCTGGGCTCGGGCAGGGTCAGGTGCTTGTTGGGCTCCTTCCTTCCTTCCTTCCTTCCTTCCTTCCTTCCTTCCTTCCTTCCTTCCTTCCTTCCTCCCTCCCTCCCCCCCCGGCGGCCGCTCCTGGCTCGCCCCGGGCTCACCTGGGCTCGGGCAGGGTCGGGTGCTTGTTGGGCTCCTCCCGACCCTTCCCCGCCGGCCGCTCCTGGCTCGCCCCGGGCTCACCTGGGCTCGGGCAGGGTCGGGTGCTTGTTGGGCTCCTCCCGACCCTTCCCCGGCGGCCACTCCTGGCTCGCCCCGGGCTCACCTGGGCTCGGGCAGGGTCGGGTGCTTGTTGGGCTCCTCCCTCCCTCCCTCCCTCCCTCCCTCCCTGCCGGCCGCTCCTTGCTCGCCCCGGGCTCACCTGGGCTCGGGCAGGGTCGGGTGCTTGTTGGGCTCCTCCCTCCCTCCCTCCCTCCCTCCCTCCCTGCCGGCCGCTCCTTGCTCGCCCCGGGCTCACCTGGGCTCGGGCAGGGTCGGGTGCTTGTTGGGCTCCTCCCTCCCTCCCTCCCTCCCTCCCTCCCTGCCGGCCGCTCCTTGCTCGCCCCGGGCTCACCTGGGCTCGGGCAGGGTCGGGTGCTTGTTGGGCTCCTCCCGACCCTTCCCCGCCGGCCGCTCCTGGCTCGCCCCGGGCTCACCTGGGCTCGGGCAGGGTCGGGTGCTTGTTGGGCTCCTCCCTCCCTCCCCGCGGCCGCTCCTGGCTCGCCCCGGGCTCACCTGGGCTCGGGCAGGGTCGGGTGCTTGTTGGGCTCCTCCCGACCCTTCCCCGCCGGCCGCTCCTCGGCCTCCCGCGCCGTCAGCAGCTCCAGGCTGAGCTCCAGCTTCCCCTTCCAGGGCGGCCGCAGGTGGGAGAAAGAGGTTTGGAAGGGAGATTTTTTCGGAGCCCGGGAGGAAAATTCAGGCAGTTTTGTGAAGGAACGCTGAGAGGAAGCCCGCTGATTGAGGGAGTTGTGGAGCGGAGGAGGTATTGCCGGCAGAGATCCAAGTGGGAGCAGGGTTTAGTGAGTTTTAAACCGGGGTTTTGTGAAAAGGCCGGCTGTTTTAGAGAATCTGAAGTGTAAAATTGGGCTGTAGTAGGACTGCGTGGGGGGAAAATGTAAGGGATTGGTGTTAGGAGTTATAGATTGGGTAATTCGATGTAAACAATGAGATCATTCGTACAACCTAATTATAAATATTTCAATAATTGATGTAGTTCTATAACTAGACGGTGATAGATTAGTAATAGCATATATTTTATGTATGTTACAATACATTGTATATATAACATATTATTTAAGTAGATTAATAATCGTATACGTTATGTATTATACATTGCAATTTATATTATATATTATATTATATTGTACTATATTATACTATATTGTATCATATTAATTATATTATATTAATTATTATATTATATTATATTATATTACACTATATTATATTATATTATAATTATATTATATTACACTATATTATACTATATTACACTATATTGTATAATATTAATTATATTATATTAATTATATTATATTAGTATATTATATTATATTATTATATTATATTATATATTATACTATATTACACTATATTATATTATACTATATTTTACTATATTATACTATATTATATTATACATTATACACTGTGTTATAATTTTTATATTTTATTATATTATATTAATTATGTATACTATATTACATTACCTTATAGCAATAGATTAGTAATAGTAGTATTGTACAGCAAAAGCTAATAAGCTGAAAAACATTTATAAAATATATTGCAACAAAAAAATAAGTTCGCTTTGGATAGAACAAGGTCAAGTTTTACATCTCTTATGTCTCACTCTTCTAATAACAGAAGATCATCTATTACCTTCTGTATAATATCAATATAATAAAATAGCAATAATAGACGAATAATATAATAATAAAAACAAATATCTAAAATAATAAAAACTACAAAAATAAAATAATATGATAAGATGTAGCAACAAAATATAATCAAGATAGAATAGAATAAATAGAATGAATGGAATGGAAAGGAATGGAACAAGGTCAAGTTTTACATCTCTTATGTCTCACTCTTCTAATAACAGAAGATCATCTGTTACCTTCTGTATAATATCAATATAATAAAATACCAATAATAGACGAATAATATAATAATAAAAACAAATATCTAAAATAATAAAAACTAGAATAATAAAATAATATGATAAGATGTAGTAACAAAATATAATCAAGATAGAATAGAATAAATAGAATGAATGGAATGGAAAGGAATGGAATGGAAAGGAATGGAAAGGAATGGAATGGAACGGAATGGAAAGGAATGGAATGGAAAGGAATGGAAAGGAATGGAATGGAACGGAATGGAAAGGAATGGAATGGAAAGGAATGGAATGGAATGGAACGGAATGGAATAAATAGAATAGAATGGAATAATAATAGAATAAACCCTAGTCGCAGAATGACGGCTATTAAAACGCGTCTCAGGCACCCCATCTCTGTAAAACCCAGCAGGCTGAGGCGCAGGATCCGTCCCCGCTGTCCCCCAGCCCCACGTAGATGTCCCCAACCTACCGAGAGCCGCTGGCCGCCCTCGTCCTGCGTGGTGCAGGGCCACCAGCCCCGCGCCCTCCTCCTGCGGAACAGGTCCAGGGGCGAGCGCCGGCGCCGGGAGAGCCGGGACGGGGACAGCCGGGACAGGGAGAGCCGGGACAGGGACAGCCGGACCCGGGAGAGCCAGGGCAGGTCCCGCGGCGAGGCCTGGCACAGGCGGGCACTGCGGGCCGGGCGGGGCAGCCGCGTCAGCTCCAGCTCCAGGATCCCTGCGGAGAGGCCGGGGGACAGCTCTGGCACCGGGGGAGCTCCTTGGCACCAGTGGGTGCTCCTTGGCACCAGGGGGAGCTCCTTATCATCAGTGGGTGCTCCTTGGCACCAGGGGGTGCTCCCTGTCACCAGTGGGAGCTCCTTGTCACCAGTGGGTGCTCCTTGGCACCAGTGGGTGCTCCTTATCATCCATGGGTGCTCCTTGTCACCAGTGGGAGCTCCCTGTCACCAGTGGGAGCTCCCTGTCACCAGTGGGTGCTCCTTATCATCAATGGGTGCTCCTTATCATCAGTGGGTGCTCCTTGGCACCAGTGGGAGCTCCCTGTCACCAGTGGGTGCTCCTTATCATCAGTGGGTGCTCCTTGGCACCAGTGGGTGCTCCTTATCATCAATGGGTGCTCCTTGGCACCAGGGGGTGCTCCCTGTCACCAGTGGGTGCTCCTTGGCACCAGTGGGAGCTCCTTGGCACCAGTGGGAGCTCCTTATAATCAATGAGTGCTCCTTATCATCAATGGGTGCTCCTTATCATCAATGGGTGCTCCTTGTCACCACTGGGAGCTCCTTATCATCAGTGGGTGCTCCTTGGCACCAGTGGGAGCTCCCTGTCACCAGTGGGTGCTCCTTATCATCGGTGGGTGCTCCTTATCATCAATGGGTGCTCCTTATCATCAGTGGGTGCTCCTTGGCACCACTGGGAGCTCCCTGTCACCAGTGGGTGCTCATTATCACCAGTGGGAGCTCCCTGTCCCCACTGGCTGTCCCCTGTCCCCTGCAGTGTCCCCCCGGTGGTGGCACGGGCTCTCACCCAGCAGATCGTCCGCCTTGAACTTGTCATTGTCCCACACCTGCAGGATGAGTTTGGGCGGCACCTTCAGCAGCGTCTCGTCCAAACTCCACACGTGCTCCTGCCCAGGGACACAGGAAGGTCGCGCGTGTCCCCGGGCCATGTCCTCAGACCGTGTCCCCGCTCTGTCCCCGGGCCATGTCCTCAGACCGTGTCCCCGCTCTGTCCCCGGGCCATGGCCCCGCTGTCCCCACGCTGTCCCCGCGCTGTCACCATGCTATCCCTGCTCTATCCCCGCGCTGTCCCCGGGCCATGGCCCCGCTGTCCCCGCGCTGTCCCCACGCTGTCCCCACGCTGTCACCATGTTATCCCTGCTCTATCCCCGCGCTGTCCCCACGCTGTCCCCACGCTGTCACCATGTTATCCCTGCTCTATCCCCGCGCTGTCCCCGCTCTGTCCCCACGCTGTCACCATGTTATCCCTGCTCTATCCCCGCTCTGTCCCCGCGCTGTCCCCACGCTGTCACCATGTTATCCCTGCTCTATCCCCGCTCTGTCCCCACTCTGTCCCCACGCTGTCACCATGCTATCCCTGCTCTATCCCCGCTCTGTCCCCACGCTGTCACCACGCTGTCACCATGCTATCCCTGCTCTATCCCCGCACTGTCCCCGGGCCATGGCCCCGCTGTCCCCACGCTGTCCCCGCGCTGTCACCATGTTATCCCTGCTCTATCCCCGCTCTGTCCCCACTCTGTCCCCACGCTGTCACCATGCTATCCCCGCTCTATCCCCGCGCTGTCCCCGGGCCATGGCCCCGCTGTCCCCGCTCTGTCCCCGCGCTGTCACACCCCGGCTGCCGCTGACCTTGCGGCGGATGGCGCAGAGCTTCTCTGCCGCCAGGAACTCGAAGGGGAACACGAAGCGCCAGTTGAAGGCGCCGCTGCCGTCCAGGGAGCGATAGTGGATGTCGGTGTGCTGCCGCTGCTCGGGGAGCCCGTCCAGCCACCTGCAGGGACAGCACTGTCACCGCTGTGTCACCCCCCAGGGGACACCGCTGTCACCTCTGCACCCATCCCAGCCCGTCCAGCCACCTGCAGGGACAGCGCTGTCACCGCTGTGTCACCCCCCCCAGGGGACACCGCTGTCACCTCTGCACCCATCCCAGCCCATCCAGCCACCTGAGGGGACACTGTTGTCACCTCTGCCACCCCGCAGGTGACACTGCTGTCACCCCTGTGCCCATCCCAGCCATCCGTGCCACCCCAGAGGGGACGCTGATGGCACCACTGCTGATGGGGAGACCCTGGGGTGACAGGGACCCTGGGGTGACAAAGGACCTGCCAGGGGCTCTGGGATGAGCAGGACAGATGCTGGGGGGGTGACAGGGGACACGACGGGGACACACCCGGACACGTAGATGTCACTCATGCGCTGGCCCAGCAGGTTGATGTCGCCAAGGTCCGTGTCCCGCACGTTCCACACCACGCAGCGCAGCTCGTACCTCGGGAGGGGACAGCGACGTGTCACCTTCCGCCCGGGGCGGTGCTGTCCCCACGGGGGTGGCCCTGTCCCCACGGGGGTGGCCCTGTCCCCACGGGGGTGGCCAGTCACTCACCCCTCGGCCTTGCGGGGGTCGATGTTCACGGGGGGCCCGGGGGGACCGAGGCTGATGGGGAAAATGTCCACCCACATCTGCACCTTGCCCTGGGGACAGCAGGACAGGCTGGCACCGGCCCGAGTGTCCCCCACTGTCCCCCAGCGTCTCCTCTCTGTCCCCAGAGCCCCAGGGTCCTCATCACCATGGGGTCCCCTTGTGCCCCCAGCATCTGTCCTTGTCACCCCCCGGCCCCATCAGCCACTCCTGGGGTCCCTGGCACCCACCCCAGTGTCCCTGTCACCCAATGTCCCCACCCGCAGTGTCCCTGTCACTGCGGTGTCCCCATCACCGCCCCCAGCCTGCTGTCGCTGTGCCCGCGGTGTCGCTGTGCCCGCAGTGTCACTGTGCCCGCGGTGTCGCTGTGCCCAGGTGTCACCGTGCCCGCAGTGTCGCTGTCCCCAGGTGTCGCTGTCCCCAGGTGTCACCGTGCCCACAGTGTCGCTGTCCCCAGGTGTCGCTGTCCCCAGGTGTCGCGGTGCCCAGGTGTCGCTGTCCCCAGGTGTCACCGTGCCCACAGTGTCGCTGTCCCCAGGTGTCGCTGTCCCCAGGTGTCGCTGTCCCCAGGTGTCACCATGCCCGCGGTGTCGCTGTCCCCAGGTGTCACCGTGCCCGCAGTGTCACTGTGCCCGCGGTGTCGCTGTCCCCAGGTGTCACTGTCCCCAGGTGTCACTGTCCCCAGGTGTCACCGTGCCCGCAGTGTCACTGTGCCCGCGGTGTCGCTGTCCCCAGGTGTCACTGTCCCCAGGTGTCACCACGCCCGCGGTGTCACTGAGCCCGCAGTGTCACCGTGCCCGCGGTGTCGCTGTGCCCAGGTGTCGCTGTCCCCAGGTGTCACTGAGCCCGCAGTGTCGCCATGCCCGCAGTGTCACTGTCCCCAGGTGTCACTGAGCCCGCAGTGTCACCATGCCCGCGGTGTCGCTGTGCCCAGGTGTCGCTGTCCCCAGGTGTCGCGGTGCCCAGGTGTCGCTGTCCCCAGGTGTCACCGTGCCCGCAGTGTCACCGTGCCCGCGGTGTCGCTGTGCCCAGGTGTCACTGTCCCCAGGTGTCACTGAGCCCGCAGTGTCACCGTGCCCGCAGTGTCACCATGCCCGCGGTGTCGCTGTGCCCAGGTGTCACTGTCCCCAGGTGTCACTGAGCCCGCAGTGTCACCGTGCCCGCAGTGTCACCATGCCCGCGGTGTCGCTGTGCCCAGGTGTCGCTGTGCCCAGGTGTCGCCATGCCCGCAGTGTCACTGTGCCCAGGTGTCACCGTGCCCGCAGTGTCACCGTGCCCGCGCTGTCGCTGTGCCCAGGTGTCACTGTCCCCAGGTGTCACTGAGCCCGCAGTGTCACCGTGCCCGCAGTGTCACCATGCCCGCGGTGTCGCTGTGCCCAGGTGTCGCTGTGCCCAGGTGTCGCCATGCCCGCAGTGTCACTGTGCCCAGGTGTCACCGTGCCCGCAGTGTCACCGTGCCCGCGCTGTCGCTGTGCCCAGGTGTCACTGTCCCCAGTTGTCACCGTGCCCGCAGTGTCACCGTGCCCAGGTGTCACTGTCCCTAGGTGTCACTGTCCCCAGGTGTCACTGTCCCCAGGGGTCACCGTGCCCACGCTGTCGCTGTGCCCAGGTGTCGCTGGCACCTGCTCCAGCCCGGGCCGGGCGCGGCTCTGCAGCCCGCGGGTCTCCAGGTGCTCCGGGACGAGCTCGCACAGGTTCAGCACGTGCAGGGCCAGGCGCTCCCGGGGGGCCCCGGCGTGTCGCAGCGGGGGCTGGCCCCGCTCTGTGACCCCGACCGACCCGTCACCCGCCCGCCAGCGACCCCCAGACCCACCCAGATCCCCCAAACCCCCGCCAGACTCTACCCAGATCCCCCCAAACCCTCAAAACCCATCAGACCCTCCCCAGACCCCATCAACACCCCCAAATTACCCCAAAGCCCCCCAGACCCACCCAGACCATCCCCAGACCCCCAATCCCCCCCCGACCCTCTCCAAACCCTCCAACCTCCCCAAGACCCTTCCCAGACCCCCCAAACCCTCCCCAGATCTGCCCAAAACCCCATCAGACCCTCCCCAGACCCCCCAAACCCCCATCAGACCCTCCCCAGACCCCCATCAGACCCTCCCCAGGACCCCCAAACCCTCCCCAGACCCCCCAAACCCCCACCAGACCCTCCCCAGGACCCCCCCCAACCCCCCCAGCCCTCTCCAAAGCCCCCAGCCCCATTCTCTCCCCCCTCACCGAAGTGGCGCAGCTCGAAGCGCTGCCCGCTCAGGCTCAGCGCGGTGCCCCCGCGGCTGAAGCGCGGCCCGGGCAGCCCCCGGGTGCCCGCCAGCAGCTCCAGGGCCCGGCTGGGGCACAGCTGGTCCCGCCAGCACGCGGGGCCCGCGCTGGGCACAGGGCAGTGGCACCTCTGCTGGGAGTGACCCCTGTGCCCCCGCTCTGGGCCCGCTCCGTGCCACCCTCCTGTGCCCCCCATCCCACCCCTCCTCGGGTCCCAGCTCTGTCTGGGCCCGCTCCGTGCCATCCTCCTGTGCCCCCTGACCCTCCTGTGCCCCCCATCCCACCCCTCCTCGGGTCCCAGCTCTCTCTGGGCCCGCTCCGTGCCATCCTCCCGTGCCCCCTGACCCTCCTGTGCCCCCCATCCCACCCCTCCTCGGGTCCCAGCTCTCTCTGGGCCCGCTCCGTGCCATCCTCCTGTGCCCCCTGACCCTCCTGTGCCCCCCATCCCACCCCCTCTCTCTGTGCCCACTCTGTGCCACTCTCCTGTACCCCCCAACCCTCCGGTGGCCCCCCGTGTCCCTACCTGTCCCTCCTGTGTCCCCTTGCCCTCCATGTCCCCTCCCCACCCGCCGTGTCCCCTCCTCGTGTCTGTCCCCAGACCCCAGTGTCCCCTCCCCGTGTCCCTTCCCCTTGTCCCCCCCATGCCCCTCCCCATGTCCCCCCTGTCCCCCACCGTGTCCCCTCCCCGTGTCCGTCCCCAGCCCCTGGTGTCCCCCTGTGCCCCGTGTCCCTCCCCATGTCCCTCCCTCTCCCACCCCAGCCCCCGGTGTCCCCTCCCCGTGTCCCCCGTGCCCGGGGACACGCACGCGTGGTACAGGGTGGGCAGCCCGCAGTGGGCACGGAAGTGGGACAGCAGCCGGTTCTCCAGGTCGATGGTGGTGCTGCCGATCTCCTGGTCCGGTGGCACCTTGTCGTGGTCCATGATTGTCACCCGCAGGTCCTTCTCCAGGGGGATGGTGGCCGTCAGCTCGAACATCCTGCTGGCAGCAGGGGTGTCAGCCCCGGGCTGGCATGGGGACAGGGACCCGCGGGGACAGGGAATGGCACAGGGATGTGCTGGCACACCAGCACAGGGAATGGCGACCTGGTGGCACCAGGCCAGGCTGGCACAGGGCCACGCTGCCATCGGGAATGAGTCCCCCCTTTGCCCCCTGGGGGTGACAGTGACGTGGGCCACCTGCCCCGGGGGTGACACTACCAGGGCCACCCACCACCCCCGGGAGTGACAATGCCAGGGCCACCCACTCCGGGAGTGACAATGCCAGGACCACCCACCCCGAGGGTGACAGTGCCACCCGCCCCGGGGGTGACACTGCCAGGGCCACCCAACCCGGGAGTGACAATGCCAGGGCCACCCGCCCCGGGGGTGACAGTGCCAGGGCCACCCACCCCGAGGGTGACAGTGCCACCCGCCCCGGGGGTGAGAGTGCCAGGGCCACCCACCCCGAGGGTGACAGTGCCACCCGCCCCGGGGGTGAGAGTGCCAGGGCCACCCCCCCCGGGAGTGACAGTGCCACCCGCCCCGGGGGTGACACTGCCAGGACCACCCACCCCGAGGGTGACAGTGCCACCCGCCCCGGGGGTGACAGTGCCAGGGCCACCCAACCCGGGGGTGACAGTGCCACCCGCCCCGGGGGTGACAGTGCCAGGGCCACCCAACCCGGGGGTGACAGTGCCAGGGCCACCCAACCCGGGGGTGACAGTGCCAGGGCCACCCACCCCGAGGGTGACAGTGCCACCCGCCCTGGGGGTGACAGTGCCAGGGCCACCCACCCCGAGGGTGACAGTGCCACCCGCCCTGGGGGTGACAGTGCCAGGGCCACCCAACCCGGGGGTGACAGTGCCACCCGCCCCGGGGGTGACACTGCCAGGGCCACCCAACCCGGGGGTGACAGTGCCGGGGCCACCCGGCCGCACCTGCCGAAGACGGGCTCCAGGGTGTTGGGCACGTACTGGTCCCGCTGTCCCAGCGTCTTCTTGCCCAGCGCCACCAGCACGTAGGGATCGCTCTGGGGCACGGAGGGGACACCGCGGTAACACCGCGGCCCGCACGCCCCGCCCGGCCCCGCGGGGGTCCCCGCTGTCCTCACCAGCCCGGTGACATCGCGGGGGGACAGCTCGAAGGCTCGCACGACGTAGACGCGCACCAGGCACGGCTGCGGCTGGCGGGGCGGCAGCCGCTGGAAGCAGCGCGGCGCGGGGGCCGCTCCGGCCGCCTCGGGCACGGGGTAGATGCGGAAAAGCCCCTGAGAGACCCCGCCGTGCCTTACGGGGGTCCCGCCCCGCTGCCGGGGTCCCACGGGGGGGGTTCACCCACCTTGAAGCAGCCCACGGGCTCGGGGTGCCGCCCGGGCACGGGGGCACGGCCCGGTTTGCAGAGGGGGAAGGTCTGGCAGAAATCCTGCAGCCCCTCGAACTCGGGCACCGCCTCCAGCTCGCAGCCGTAGATCTGCGGGGCCGGACCGGCCTCGGATCAGCCCCGGGCCCGGCCACGTCCTGGGGCTGCTCCCCACCTCGGCCCCGACCCCTTCTTCATCCCTGTCCCCATTCCCTCCTCACCCTCACCCTTGTCCCCTCCTCAGCTTCTTCATCATCTCTTGTCCCCTCAGCTTCATCCCTGTCCCTGTCTTCATTCCCTCCTCATCCCCATCCCTGTCCCCAGTCCTATCCTTGTCCTCACCCACTCCCTTCATCCTCCCTGTCCCTGTCCTGTCCCTGTCCCCAGCCCTGCCCTGTCCCCATCCCAGGGCAGCTCCCAGGCTCTGGATCACCTTCAGTCTGTCCCTGTTGGTTCCCCTCGGAGATTTGGGGTCCTTGTCCTCCATGGATGCGTAGAATTTGCTCCACCAGTCCCTCTCCTCCTCCTCCTCCTCCTCGTCTTCCTCATCCTGGTGGGGAGCAGAAGCAGGCGGGCACAGGTGGCCCTGGTGGCATCCCAGGTGCCACCTGCCCCCGTTCCTGCGCCCACCTCGTCCTCAGCCCACTTGTTCCTGAGGTAGCAGAGCAGGTCCTGTAGGGACAAAGGGCTCTTGGGGAAACTGAGGCACAGGGCCGGGCGGTGCCAGTGCCCAGCGGTGCCAGGGCTGGTGCCAGGTGGCCGGGGGGACTCACCTGAGCCATCCTGGCCGGGGCTGTGGCCAGGAGCAAGGAACACCAGCGCCTGCAGGGGCTGGAGGAGTCGGGCACGGAAAGGAGCTCGTCTGTGGGACAGAGGGACAGCAGGGATGAGAGAGGGGACAGCTGGGACGGGCTGGGGACACCGGGGATGGGGCAGGGATAGCACAGGGGACACCGGGGATGGGCTGGGGACACTTGGCATGGGCAGGGGGTACAAAGAGTGAGGCAGGGATGGGACAGGTGGCACCAGGGACGGGCAGGGATGGGACAGGCAGTACCTGGCATTGACACAACCGTGTGAGAGCCACTGCCCGACCTGCCGGAGCCCAGGAGCTGCTCCCGGCAGGGCGGGTGGCAGCGGTACCGCCCCAGGTCCCTGACGCTGGCCTGGCCCAGCAGCAGCCGCCGCTCGGTGTCCGCGCGGTCCCAGAGCCGCAGGCGGATGGGCGGCACGAACCGCTCCTCCTCGGGCAGCGCCTGCGGGGACAGCCCGGTCAACCCGCGGCGACACCCGCGGGCCCGGTGCCCTCCACCCGTCCCGCCCTCACCAGCGTGAGCACGAAGGCGTTGCTGGGGAAGTTGGGGTTGGTGGCCACATCCTGGATCGGGGGGGTCCACAGGCTCTGCTCCCCCCACTGCAGCTCCAGCCGCGGCTCCCGCACGGCCCCGCGCAGCCCCCGCAGCCCCCAGGCCAGCACCTGGCGGGACACGCGGCTCCTGTCACCCGCGGGGCTCCTCTCGGTGGCAGGCTGAAGGTGCCGTCGCCATCCGTGTCCCTGTCCCCACCCCTGACCCACCGCTGTGCTGGCTTTGCCTCCGTCCCCTGTGCCCGCTCTCATCTTGGCTCCTGTTCTTGTCCCTGTCCTGTCCCATCCCCTGTCCCTGTCCCCATCCCACCTTTATCCCTGTCCCATTCCTGTCCCTATCCTTGTCCCCATCCCACCTTTATCCCTCTCCCATTCCTGTCCCCATCCCACCTTTATCCCTGTCCCCATCCTTGTCCCCATCCCACCTTTATCCCTCTCCCATTCCTGTCCCCATCCCACCTTTATCCCTGTTCCATTCCTGTCCCCATCCCACCTTTATCCCTGTTCCATTCCTGTCCCCATCCCACCTTTATCCCTGTCCCATGCCTGTCTCCATCCCACCTTTATCCCTGTCCCATCCTTGTCCCCATCCCACCTTTATCCCTGTCCCTATCCCTGTCTCCATCCCACCTTTATCCCTGTCCCATCCTTGTCCCCATCCCACCTTTATCCCTGTCCCATGCCTGTCTCCATCCCACCTTTATCCCTGTCCCATCCTTGTCCCCATCCCACCTTTATCCCTGTCCCCATCCTTGTCCCCATCCCACCTTTATCCCTGTCCCATCCTTGTCCCCCATCCCACCTTTATCCCTGTCCCCATCCTTGTCCCCATCCCACCTTTATCCCTCTCCCATTCCTGTCCCCATCCCAGCCCCGCCTCCATCCCATTCCCCACTCCCTGCTTGTCCCCACCCCTCTCCCCACGCGTTCCCCGCGCTGTCCCCGCGCTGTCCCCTCCCCGCAGGTGGCTCCCACCTCCAGTGCCACCCTCTGCAGGCGCGGCCGCAGCTCCGGGGGGATGCCGAACGCGTCCTTCCTCAGGGGCGGGGGGCTGAGCGGAGCCGGGGATCCGTCCTGCCGTGGGTGGGACACCGCGACAATGCCACCCCGGCCCTGGCTGCCCTCTGTGTCACCCCTGTGTCGCCCCTGTCACCGCCCTCACCTCGGGCTCCTGCAGGAGCTCGAAGGCCGCCAGCAGCTCCCCGGCCGGGCCCCGCGGCCCCCGCAGCGGGTGGGGCTGGAGCCGGGGCGGCTCCCGGAGCGCCGCGTCCAGCCAGACCCGCGGGGAGCACACGCACCGGCCCAGGAGCACCGCGGCGCCCTGCGAGGCAGAGCCTGAGCGGGGGCTGGCCCAGCCGGGGGTGTCCCTGTCCCTCCATCCCTGACACCGCCACGCTTCCATCCCGGATCCCTGTCCCTCCATCCCTGACACCGCCACGCTTCCATCCCGGATCCCTGTCCCTCCATCCCTGACACCGCCACGCTTCCATCCCTGATCCCTGTCCCTCCATCCCTGACACCGCCACGCTTCCATCCCTGACAC
>NW_027100453.1:0-45918 GCF_031753505.1 Anomalospiza imberbis | reverse complement strand
TTTCTTTGCAAACCGCGGTTAGTGTGAGTGCAGGTACACTCTCCCCTTGCCAAATGGAGTGGGAAAGCTTTTCGCTAAGATAGAGACGACTAGAGAAGCAGAAGCGCGGCTCCGGAGCTATCCGGAGGAAAGTGCCGCTTCCCGGCGTCTTTCGGCTTGAAGCGGCGCTCCGGAGCGCTGTGCTGCCGCTCTACTGAGCTGTGCGCGAATTAGCCGCTTCTTCGCCTCCGAGAGGCAGAGATCGCGGTTGCTTGGAAGAGGCGAAGAACGAAGCCGCAAAGAAGCGGGCTTGTGTGCGAAGCCTTCCGACTGCTGGAGGACGGTGGCTGCCGCTCTCCTGCCTCTTGAATTCACTCTCGGCAAGCGAATGGAAAGCGTTCCAGGACAACTTGCCTGGGTTTTGACTTGGTCCTGATGCCTCCCACCTTGGCAAGTCTTGCTCGTCGCCAGAGGCTCCGAGATGCACAGAAGACGGTGGCAGCTGCTGAAAAGAAGGGCAGCGGTGAGTTTGTCGACAAGCAAGAACATAGGCAGCTGCCTGTGCTTGGGAAGGAGCAGCTGCCTGGTTTTGGCAATTGCCTTCACAGCGCCCAGAAGCCCGGTGCTCTGCTGCTTTGTTTTTCGCAGTCAGTCAATTGCACACTAGTGAAGCTGAGCCAGGCTCTTCAGCTTTGCTGCTTTTGAGCATCTGTGCTCCACTTATGCTCTGTGACATCTCTGGAGGTTGTTTGCCTCGCCCAGGCTGGCAAGTGCCCGCTAGTACCTAGAGCTGGGCAGGAGAGGGCAGAGAGCACTTCCATCTGACAGCAGCTTGCAGATTGCCTCGGAAAGAGCCGTGTCCTTGGAATGTGCAGCAAATCCTCTTTCTTTGCAAACCTCGGTTAGTGTGCAGTGCAGGTACGCTCTCCCCTTGCCAAATGGAGTGGGAAAGCTTTTCGCTAAGATAGAGACGACTAGAGAAGCAGAAGCGCGGCTCCGGAGCTATCCGGAGGAAAGTGCCGCTTCCCGGCGTCTTTCGGCTTGAAGCGGCGCTCCGGAGCGCTGCGCTGCCGCTCTACTGAGCTGTGCGCGAATTAGCCGCTTCTTCGCCTCCGAGAGGCAGAGATCGCGGTTGCTTGGAAGAGGCGAAGAACGAAGCCGCAAAGAAGCGGGCTTGTGTGCGAAGCCTTCCGACTGCTGGAGGACGGTGGCTGCCGCTCTCCTGCCTCTTGAATTCACTCTCGGCAAGCGAATGGAAAGCGTTCCAGGACAACTTGCCTGGGTTTTGACTTGGTCCTGATGCCTCCCACCTTGGCAAGTCTTGCTCGTCGCCAGAGGCTCCGAGATGCACAGAAGACGGTGGCAGCTGCTGAAAAGAAGGGCAGCGGTGAGTTTGTCGACAAGCAAGAACATAGGCAGCTGCCTGTGCTTGGGAAGGAGCAGCTGCCTGGTTTTGGCAATTGCCTTCACAGCGCCCAGAAGCCCGGTGCTCTGCTGCTTTGCTGCTTTGTTTTTCGCAGTCAGTCAATTGCACACTAGTGAAGCTGAGCCAGGCTCTTCAGCTTTGCTGCTTTTGAGCATCTGTGCTCCACTTATGCTCTGTGACATCTCTGGAGGTTGTTTGCCTCGCCCAGGCTGGCAAGTGCCCGCTAGTACCTAGAGCTGGGCAGGAGAGGGCAGAGAGCACTTCCATCTGACAGCAGGTTGCAGATTGCCTCGGAAAGAGCCGTGTCCTTGCAATGTGCAGCAAATCCTCTTTCTTTGCAAACCGCGGTTAGTGTGCGGTGCAGGTACGCTCTCCCCTTGCCAAATGGAGTGGGAAAGCTTTTCGCTAAGATAGAGACGACTAGAGAGGCAGAAGCGCGGCTCCGGAGCTATCCGGAGGAAAGTGCCGCTTCCCGGCGTCTTTCGGCTTGAAGCGGCGCTCCGGAGCGCTGCGCTGCCGCTCTACTGAGCTGTGCGCGAATTAGCCGCTTCTTCGCCTCCGAGAGGCAGAGATCGCGGTTGCTTGGAAGAGGCGAAGAACGAAGCCGCAAAGAAGCGGGCTTGTGTGCCAAGCCTTCCGACTGCTGGAGGACGGTGGCTGCCCCTCTCCTGCCTCTTGAATTCACTCTCGGCAAGCGAATGGAAAGCGTTCCAGGACAACTTGCCTGGGTTTTGACTTGGTCCTGATGCGTCCCACCTTGGCAAGTCTTGCTCGTCGCCAGAGGCTCCGAGATGCACAGAAGACGGTGGCAGCTGCTGAAAAGAAGGGCAGCGGTGAGTTTGTCGACAAGCAAGAACATAGGCAGCTGCCTGTGCTTGGGAAGGAGCAGCTGCCTGGTTTTGGCAATTGCCTTCACAGCGCCCAGAAGCCCGGTGCTCTGCTGCTTTGTTTTTCGCAGTCAGTCAATTGCACACTAGTGAAGCTGAGCCAGGCTCTTCAGCTTTGCTGCTTTTGAGCATCTGTGCTCCACTTATGCTCTGTGACATCTCTGGAGGTTGTTTGCCTCGCCCAGGCTGGCAAGTGCCCGCTAGTACCTAGAGCTGGGCAGGAGAGGGCAGAGAGCACTTCCATCTGACAGCAGGTTGCAGATTGCCTCGGAAAGAGCCGTGTCCTTGCAATGTGCAGCAAATCCTCTTTCTTTGCAAACCGCGGTTAGTGTGCAGTGCAGGTACACTCTCCCCTTGCCAAATGGAGTGGGAAAGCTTTTCGCTAAGATAGAGACGACTAGAGAAGCAGAAGCGCGGCTCCGGAGCTATCCGGAGGAAAGTGCCGCTTCCCGGCGTCTTTCGGCTTGAAGCGGCGCTCCGGAGCGCTGTGCTGCCGCTCTACTGAGCTGTGCGCGAATTAGCCGCTTCTTCGCCTCCGAGAGGCAGAGATCGCGGTTGCTTGGAAGAGGCGAAGAACGAAGCCGCAAAGAAGCGGGCTTGTGTGCGAAGCCTTCCGACTGCTGGAGGACGGTGGCTGCCGCTCTCCTGCCTCTTGAATTCACTCTCGGCAAGCGAATGGAAAGCGTTCCAGGACAACTTGCCTGGGTTTTGACTTGGTCCTGATGCCTCCCACCTTGGCAAGTCTTGCTCGTCGCCAGAGGCTCCGAGATGCACAGAAGACGGTGGCAGCTGCTGAAAAGAAGGGCAGCGGTGAGTTTGTCGACAAGCAAGAACATAGGCAGCTGCCTGTGCTTGGGAAGGAGCAGCTGCCTGGTTTTGGCAATTGCCTTCACAGCGCCCAGAAGCCCGGTGCTCTGCTGCTTTGCTGCTTTGTTTTTCGCAGTCAGTCAATTGCACACTAGTGAAGCTGAGCCAGGCTCTTCAGCTTTGCTGCTTTTGAGCATCTGTGCTCCACTTATGCTCTGTGACATCTCTGGAGGTTGTTTGCCTCGGCCAGGCTGGCAAGTGCCCGCTAGTACCTAGAGCTGGGCAGGAGAGGGCAGAGAGCACTTCTATCTGACAGCAGGTTGCAGATTGCCTCGGAAAGAGCCGTGTCCTTGGAATGTGCAGCAAATCCTCTTTCTTTGCAAACCTCGGTTAGTGTGCAGTGCAGGTACGCTCTCCCCTTGCCAAATGGAGTGGGAAAGCTTTTCGCTAAGATAGAGACGACTAGAGAAGCAGAAGCGCGGCTCCGGAGCTATCCGGAGGAAAGTGCCGCTTCCCGGCGTCTTTCGGCTTGAAGCGGCGCTCCGGAGCGCTGCGCTGCCGCTCTACTGAGCTGTGCGCGAATTAGCCGCTTCTTCGCCTCCGAGAGGCAGAGATCGCGGTTGCTTGGAAGAGGCGAAGAACGAAGCCGCAAAGAAGCGGGCTTGTGTGCGAAGCCTTCCGACTGCTGGAGGACGGTGGCTGCCGCTCTCCTGCCTCTTGAATTCACTCTCGGCAAGCGAATGGAAAGCGTTCCAGGACAACTTGCCTGGGTTTTGACTTGGTCCTGATGCGTCCCACCTTGGCAAGTCTTGCTCGTCGCCAGAGGCTCCGAGATGCACAGAAGACGGTGGCAGCTGCTGAAAAGAAGGGCAGCGGTGAGTTTGTCGACAAGCAAGAACATAGGCAGCTGCCTGTGCTTGGGAAGGAGCAGCTGCCTGGTTTTGGCAATTGCCTTCACAGCGCCCAGAAGCCCGGTGCTCTGCTGCTTTGCTGCTTTGTTTTTCGCAGTCAGTCAATTGCACACTAGTGAAGCTGAGCCAGGCTCTTCAGCTTTGCTGCTTTTGAGCATCTGTGCTCCACTTATGCTCTGTGACATCTCTGGAGGTTGTTTGCCTCGGCCAGGCTGGCAAGTGCCCGCTAGTACCTAGAGCTGGGCAGGAGAGGGCAGAGAGCACTTCCATCTGACAGCAGGTTGCAGATTGCCTCGGAAAGAGCCGTGTCCTTGGAATGTGCAGCAAATCCTCTTTCTTTGCAAACCGCGGTTAGTGTGCAGTGCAGGTACGCTCTCCCCTTGCCAAATGGAGTGGGAAAGCTTTTCGCTAAGATAGAGACGACTAGAGAGGCAGAAGCGCGGCTCCGGAGCTATCCGGAGGAAAGTGCCGCTTCCCGGCGTCTTTCGGCTTGAAGCGGCGCTCCGGAGCGCTGCGCTGCCGCTCTACTGAGCTGTGCGCGAATTAGCCGCTTCTTCGCCTCCGAGAGGCAGAGATCGCGGTTGCTTGGAAGAGGCGAAGAACGAAGCCGCAAAGAAGCGGGCTTGTGTGCCAAGCCTTCCGACTGCTGGAGGACGGTGGCTGCCGCTCTCCTGCCTGTTGAATTCACTCTCGGCAAGCGAATGGAAAGCGTTCCAGGACAACTTGCCTGGGTTTTGACTTGGTCCTGATGCGTCCCACCTTGGCAAGTCTTGCTCGTCGCCAGAGGCTCCGAGATGCACAGAAGACGGTGGCAGCTGCTGAAAAGAAGGGCAGCGGTGAGTTTGTCGACAAGCAAGAACATAGGCAGCTGCCTGTGCTTGGGAAGGAGCAGCTGCCTGGTTTTGGCAATTGCCTTCACAGCGCCCAGAAGCCCGGTGCTCTGCTGCTTTGTTTTTCGCAGTCAGTCAATTGCACACTAGTGAAGCTGAGCCAGGCTCTTCAGCTTTGCTGCTTTTGAGCATCTGTGCTCCACTTATGCTCTGTGACATCTCTGGAGGTTGTTTGCCTCGCCCAGGCTGGCAAGTGCCCGCTAGTACCTAGAGCTGGGCAGGAGAGGGCAGAGAGCACTTCCATCTGACAGCAGGTTGCAGATTTCCTCGGAAAGAGCCGTGTCCTTGGAATGTGCAGCAAATCCTCTTTCTTTGCAAACCGCGGTTAGTGTGCAGTGCAGGTACACTCTCCCCTTGCCAAATGGAGTGGGAAAGCTTTTCGCTAAGATAGAGACGACTAGAGAAGCAGAAGCGCGGCTCCGGAGCTATCCGGAGGAAAGTGCCGCTTCCCGGCGTCTTTCGGCTTGAAGCGGCGCTCCGGAGCGCTGCGCTGCCGCTCTACTGAGCTGTGCGCGAATTAGCCGCTTCTTCGCCTCCGAGAGGCAGAGATCGCGGTTGCTTGGAAGAGGCGAAGAACGAAGCCGCAAAGAAGCGGGCTTGTGTGCCAAGCCTTCCGACTGCTGGAGGACGGTGGCTGCCGCTCTCCTGCCTGTTGAATTCACTCTCGGCAAGCGAATGGAAAGCGTTCCAGGACAACTTGCCTGGGTTTTGACTTGGTCCTGATGCGTCCCACCTTGGCAAGTCTTGCTCGTCGCCAGAGGCTCCGAGATGCACAGAAGACGGTGGCAGCTGCTGAAAAGAAGGGCAGCGGTGAGTTTGTCGACAAGCAAGAACATAGGCAGCTGCCTGTGCTTGGGAAGGAGCAGCTGCCTGGTTTTGGCAATTGCCTTCACCGCGCCCAGAAGCCCGGTGCTCTGCTGCTTTGTTTTTCGCAGTCAGTCAATTGCACACTAGTCAAGCTGAGCCAGGCTCTTCAGCTTTGCTGCTTTTGAGCATCTGTGCTCCACTTATGCTCTGTGACATCTCTGGAGGTTGTTTGCCTCGCCCAGGCTGGCAAGTGCCCGCTAGTACCTAGAGCTGGGCAGGAGAGGGCAGAGAGCACTTCCATCTGACAGCAGGTTGCAGATTGCCTCGGAAAGAGCCGTGTCCTTGGAATGTGCAGCAAATCCTCTTTCTTTGCAAACCGCGGTTAGTGTGCAGTGCAGGTACACTCTCCCCTTGCCAAATGGAGTGGGAAAGCTTTTCGCTAAGATAGAGACGACTAGAGAAGCAGAAGCGCGGCTCCGGAGCTATCCGGAGGAAAGTGCCGCTTCCCGGCGTCTTTCGGCTTGAAGCGGCGCTCCGGAGCGCTGTGCTGCCGCTCTACTGAGCTGTGCGCGAATTAGCCGCTTCTTCGCCTCCGAGAGGCAGAGATCGCGGTTGCTTGGAAGAGGCGAAGAACGAAGCCGCAAAGAAGCGGGCTTGTGTGCGAAGCCTTCCGACTGCTGGAGGACGGTGGCTGCCGCTCTCCTGCCTGTTGAATTCACTCTCGGCAAGCGAATGGAAAGCGTTCCAGGACAACTTGCCTGGGTTTTGACTTGGTCCTGATGCGTCCCACCTTGGCAAGTCTTGCTCGTCGCCAGAGGCTCCGAGATGCACAGAAGACGGTGGCAGCTGCTGAAAAGAAGGGCAGCGGTGAGTTTGTCGACAAGCAAGAACATAGGCAGCTGCCTGTGCTTGGGAAGGAGCAGCTGCCTGGTTTTGGCAATTGCCTTCACAGCGCCCAGAAGCCCGGTGCTCTGCTGCTTTGTTTTTCGCAGTCAGTCAATTGCACACTAGTGAAGCTGAGCCAGGCTCTTCAGCTTTGCTGCTTTTGAGCATCTGTGCTCCACTTATGCTCTGTGACATCTCTCGAGGTTGTTTGCCTCGCCCAGGCTGGCAAGTGCCCGCTAGTACCTAGAGCTGGGCAGGAGAGGGCAGAGAGCACTTCCATCTGACAGCAGGTTGCAGATTGCCTCGGAAAGAGCCGTGTCCTTGGAATGTGCAGCAAATCCTCTTTCTTTGCAAACCTCGGTTAGTGTGCAGTGCAGGTACGCTCTCCCCTTGCCAAATGGAGTGGGAAAGCTTTTCGCTAAGATAGAGACGACTAGAGAAGCAGAAGCGCGGCTCCGGAGCTATCCGGAGGAAAGTGCCGCTTCCCGGCGTCTTTCGGCTTGAAGCGGCGCTCCGGAGCGCTGCGCTGCCGCTCTACTGAGCTGTGCGCGAATTAGCCGCTTCTTCGCCTCCGAGAGGCAGAGATCGCGGTTGCTTGGAAGAGGCGAAGAACGAAGCCGCAAAGAAGCGGGCTTGTGTGCGAAGCCTTCCGACTGCTGGAGGACGGTGGCTGCCGCTCTCCTGCCTCTTGAATTCACTCTCGGCAAGCGAATGGAAAGCGTTCCAGGACAACTTGCCTGGGTTTTGACTTGGTCCTGATGCCTCCCACCTTGGCAAGTCTTGCTCGTCGCCAGAGGCTCCGAGATGCACAGAAGACGGTGGCAGCTGCTGAAAAGAAGGGCAGCGGTGAGTTTGTCGACAAGCAAGAACATAGGCAGCTGCCTGTGCTTGGGAAGGAGCAGCTGCCTGGTTTTGGCAATTGCCTTCACAGCGCCCAGAAGCCCGGTGCTCTGCTGCTTTGCTGCTTTGTTTTTCGCAGTCAGTCAATTGCACACTAGTGAAGCTGAGCCAGGCTCTTCAGCTTTGCTGCTTTTGAGCATCTGTGCTCCACTTATGCTCTGTGACATCTCTGGAGGTTGTTTGCCTCGCCCAGGCTGGCAAGTGCCCGCTAGTACCTAGAGCTGGGCAGGAGAGGGCAGAGAGCACTTCTATCTGACAGCAGGTTGCAGATTGCCTCGGAAAGAGCCGTGTCCTTGCAATGTGCAGCAAATCCTCTTTCTTTGCAAACCGCCGTTAGTGTGCAGTGCAGGTCCACTCTCCCCTTGCCAAATGGAGTGGGAAAGCTTTTCGCTAAGATAGAGACGACTAGAGAGGCAGAAGCGCGGCTCCGGAGCTATCCGGAGGAAAGTGCCGCTTCCCGGCGTCTTTCGGCTTGAAGCGGCGCTCGGAGCGCTGCGCTGCCGCTCTACTGAGCTGTGCGCGAATTAGCCGCTTCTTCGCCTCCGAGAGGCAGAGATCGCGGTTGCTTGGAAGAGGCGAAGAACGAAGCCGCAAAGAAGCGGGCTTGTGTGCGAAGCCTTCCGACTGCTGGAGGACGGTGGCTGCCGCTCTCCTGCCTGTTGAATTCACTCTCGGCAAGCGAATGGAAAGCGTTCCAGGACAACTTGCCTGGGTTTTGACTTGGTCCTGATGCGTCCCACCTTGGCAAGTCTTGCTCGTCGCCAGAGGCTCCGAGATGCACAGAAGACGGTGGCAGCTGCTGAAAAGAAGGGCAGCGGTGAGTTTGTCGACAAGCAAGAACATAGGCAGCTGCCTGTGCTTGGGAAGGAGCAGCTGCCTGGTTTTGGCAATTGCCTTCACCGCGCCCAGAAGCCCGGTGCTCTGCTGCTTTGTTTTTCGCAGTCAGTCAATTGCACACTAGTGAAGCTGAGCCAGGCTCTTCAGCTTTGCTGCTTTTGAGCATCTGTGCTCCACTTATGCTCTGTGACATCTCTGGAGGTTGTTTGCCTCGCCCAGGCTGGCAAGTGCCCGCTAGTACCTAGAGCTGGGCAGGAGAGGGCAGAGAGCACTTCCATCTGACAGCAGGTTGCAGATTGCCTCGGAAAGAGCCGTGTCCTTGCAATGTGCAGCAAATCCTCTTTCTTTGCAAACCGCGGTTAGTGTGCGGTGCAGGTACGCTCTCCCCTTGCCAAATGGAGTGGGAAAGCTTTTCGCTAAGATAGAGACGACTAGAGAGGCAGAAGCGCGGCTCCGGAGCTATCCGGAGGAAAGTGCCGCTTCCCGGCGTCTTTCGGCTTGAAGCGGCGCTCCGGAGCGCTGCGCTGCCGCTCTACTGAGCTGTGCGCGAATTAGCCGCTTCTTCGCCTCCGAGAGGCAGAGATCGCGGTTGCTTGGAAGAGGCGAAGAACGAAGCCGCAAAGAAGCGGGCTTGTGTGCGAAGCCTTCCGACTGCTGGAGGACGGTGGCTGCCCCTCTCCTGCCTCTTGAATTCACTCTCGGCAAGCGAATGGAAAGCGTTCCAGGACAACTTGCCTGGGTTTTGACTTGGTCCTGATGCGTCCCACCTTGGCAAGTCTTGCTCGTCGCCAGAGGCTCCGAGATGCACAGAAGACGGTGGCAGCTGCTGAAAAGAAGGGCAGCGGTGAGTTTGTCGACAAGCAAGAACATAGGCAGCTGCCTGTGCTTGGGAAGGAGCAGCTGCCTGGTTTTGGCAATTGCCTTCACAGCGCCCAGAAGCCCGGTGCTCTGCTGCTTTGTTTTTCGCAGTCAGTCAATTGCACACTAGTGAAGCTGAGCCAGGCTCTTCAGCTTTGCTGCTTTTGAGCATCTGTGCTCCACTTATGCTCTGTGACATCTCTGGAGGTTGTTTGCCTCGCCCAGGCTGGCAAGTGCCCGCTAGTACCTAGAGCTGGGCAGGAGAGGGCAGAGAGCACTTCCATCTGACAGCAGGTTGCAGATTGCCTCGGAAAGAGCCGTGTCCTTGCAATGTGCAGCAAATCCTCTTTCTTTGCAAACCGCGGTTAGTGTGCAGTGCAGGTACACTCTCCCCTTGCCAAATGGAGTGGGAAAGCTTTTCGCTAAGATAGAGACGACTAGAGAAGCAGAAGCGCGGCTCCGGAGCTATCCGGAGGAAAGTGCCGCTTCCCGGCGTCTTTCGGCTTGAAGCGGCGCTCCGGAGCGCTGTGCTGCCGCTCTACTGAGCTGTGCGCGAATTAGCCGCTTCTTCGCCTCCGAGAGGCAGAGATCGCGGTTGCTTGGAAGAGGCGAAGAACGAAGCCGCAAAGAAGCGGGCTTGTGTGCGAAGCCTTCCGACTGCTGGAGGACGGTGGCTGCCGCTCTCCTGCCTCTTGAATTCACTCTCGGCAAGCGAATGGAAAGCGTTCCAGGACAACTTGCCTGGGTTTTGACTTGGTCCTGATGCCTCCCACCTTGGCAAGTCTTGCTCGTCGCCAGAGGCTCCGAGATGCACAGAAGACGGTGGCAGCTGCTGAAAAGAAGGGCAGCGGTGAGTTTGTCGACAAGCAAGAACATAGGCAGCTGCCTGTGCTTGGGAAGGAGCAGCTGCCTGGTTTTGGCAATTGCCTTCACAGCGCCCAGAAGCCCGGTGCTCTGCTGCTTTGCTGCTTTGTTTTTCGCAGTCAGTCAATTGCACACTAGTGAAGCTGAGCCAGGCTCTTCAGCTTTGCTGCTTTTGAGCATCTGTGCTCCACTTATGCTCTGTGACATCTCTGGAGGTTGTTTGCCTCGGCCAGGCTGGCAAGTGCCCGCTAGTACCTAGAGCTGGGCAGGAGAGGGCAGAGAGCACTTCTATCTGACAGCAGGTTGCAGATTGCCTCGGAAAGAGCCGTGTCCTTGGAATGTGCAGCAAATCCTCTTTCTTTGCAAACCTCGGTTAGTGTGCAGTGCAGGTACGCTCTCCCCTTGCCAAATGGAGTGGGAAAGCTTTTCGCTAAGATAGAGACGACTAGAGAAGCAGAAGCGCGGCTCCGGAGCTATCCGGAGGAAAGTGCCGCTTCCCGGCGTCTTTCGGCTTGAAGCGGCGCTCCGGAGCGCTGCGCTGCCGCTCTACTGAGCTGTGCGCGAATTAGCCGCTTCTTCGCCTCCGAGAGGCAGAGATCGCGGTTGCTTGGAAGAGGCGAAGAACGAAGCCGCAAAGAAGCGGGCTTGTGTGCGAAGCCTTCCGACTGCTGGAGGACGGTGGCTGCCGCTCTCCTGCCTGTTGAATTCACTCTCGGCAAGCGAATGGAAAGCGTTCCAGGACAACTTGCCTGGGTTTTGACTTGGTCCTGATGCGTCCCACCTTGGCAAGTCTTGCTCGTCGCCAGAGGCTCCGAGATGCACAGAAGACGGTGGCAGCTGCTGAAAAGAAGGGCAGCGGTGAGTTTGTCGACAAGCAAGAAGATAGGCAGCTGCCTGTGCTTGGGAAGGAGCAGCTGCCTGGTTTTGGCAATTGCCTTCACAGCGCCCAGAAGCCCGGTGCTCTGCTGCTTTGCTGCTTTGTTTTTCGCAGTCAGTCAATTGCACACTAGTGAAGCTGAGCCAGGCTCTTCAGCTTTGCTGCTTTTGAGCATCTGTGCTCCACTTATGCTCTGTGACATCTCTGGAGGTTGTTTGCCTCGGCCAGGCTGGCAAGTGCCCGCTAGTACCTAGAGCTGGGCAGGAGAGGGCAGAGAGCACTTCCATCTGACAGCAGGTTGCAGATTGCCTCGGAAAGAGCCGTGTCCTTGGAATGTGCAGCAAATCCTCTTTCTTTGCAAACCGCGGTTAGTGTGCAGTGCAGGTACGCTCTCCCCTTGCCAAATGGAGTGGGAAAGCTTTTCGCTAAGATAGAGACGACTAGAGAAGCAGAAGCGCGGCTCCGGAGCTATCCGGAGGAAAGTGCCGCTTCCCGGCGTCTTTCGGCTTGAAGCGGCGCTCCGGAGCGCTGCGCTGCCGCTCTACTGAGCTGTGCGCGAATTAGCCGCTTCTTCGCCTCCGAGAGGCAGAGATCGCGGTTGCTTGGAAGAGGCGAAGAACGAAGCCGCAAAGAAGCGGGCTTGTGTGCGAAGCCTTCCGACTGCTGGAGGACGGTGGCTGCCGCTCTCCTGCCTGTTGAATTCACTCTCGGCAAGCGAATGGAAAGCGTTCCAGGACAACTTGCCTGGGTTTTGACTTGGTCCTGATGCGTCCCACCTTGGCAAGTCTTGCTCGTCGCCAGAGGCTCCGAGATGCACAGAAGACGGTGGCAGCTGCTGAAAAGAAGGGCAGCGGTGAGTTTGTCGACAAGCAAGAACATGGGCAGCTGCCTGTGCTTGGGAAGGAACAGCTGCCTGGTTTTGGCAATTGCCTTCACAGCGCCCAGAAGCCCGGTGCTCTGCTGCTTTGTTTTTCGCAGTCAGTCAATTGCACACTAGTGAAGCTGAGCCAGGCTCTTCAGCTTTGCTGCTTTTGAGCATCTGTGCTCCACTTATGCTCTGTGACATCTCTGGAGGTTGTTTGCCTCGGCCAGGCTGGCAAGTGCCCGCTAGTACCTAGAGCTAGGCAGGAGAGGGCAGAGAGCACTTCCATCTGACAGCAGGTTGCAGATTGCCTCGGAAAGAGCCGTGTCCTTGCAATGTGCAGCAAATCCTCTTTCTTTGCAAACCGCGGTTAGTGTGCGGTGCAGGTACGCTCTCCCCTTGCCAAATGGAGTGGGAAAGCTTTTCGCTAAGATAGAGACGACTAGAGAGGCAGAAGCGCGGCTCCGGAGCTATCCGGAGGAAAGTGCCGCTTCCCGGCGTCTTTCGGCTTGAAGCGGCGCTCCGGAGCGCTGCGCTGCCGCTCTACTGAGCTGTGCGCGAATTAGCCGCTTCTTCGCCTCCGAGAGGCAGAGATCGCGGTTGCTTGGAAGAGGCGAAGAACGAAGCCGCAAAGAAGCGGGCTTGTGTGCGAAGCCTTCCGACTGCTGGAGGACGGTGGCTGCCCCTCTCCTGCCTCTTGAATTCACTCTCGGCAAGCGAATGGAAAGCGTTCCAGGACAACTTGCCTGGGTTTTGACTTGGTCCTGATGCGTCCCACCTTGGCAAGTCTTGCTCGTCGCCAGAGGCTCCGAGATGCACAGAAGACGGTGGCAGCTGCTGAAAAGAAGGGCAGCGGTGAGTTTGTCGACAAGCAAGAAGATAGGCAGCTGCCTGTGCTTGGGAAGGAGCAGCTGCCTGGTTTTGGCAATTGCCTTCACAGCGCCCAGAAGCCCGGTGCTCTGCTGCTTTGTTTTTCGCAGTCAGTCAATTGCACACTAGTGAAGCTGAGCCAGGCTCTTCAGCTTTGCTGCTTTTGAGCATCTGTGCTCCACTTATGCTCTGTGACATCTCTGGAGGTTGTTTGCCTCGCCCAGGCTGGCAAGTGCCCGCTAGTACCTAGAGCTGGGCAGGAGAGGGCAGAGAGCACTTCCATCTGACAGCAGGTTGCAGATTGCCTCGGAAAGAGCCGTGTCCTTGCAATGTGCAGCAAATCCTCTTTCTTTGCAAACCGCGGTTAGTGTGCAGTGCAGGTACACTCTCCCCTTGCCAAATGGAGTGGGAAAGCTTTTCGCTAAGATAGAGACGACTAGAGAAGCAGAAGCGCGGCTCCGGAGCTATCCGGAGGAAAGTGCCGCTTCCCGGCGTCTTTCGGCTTGAAGCGGCGCTCCGGAGCGCTGTGCTGCCGCTCTACTGAGCTGTGCGCGAATTAGCCGCTTCTTCGCCTCCGAGAGGCAGAGATCGCGGTTGCTTGGAAGAGGCGAAGAACGAAGCCGCAAAGAAGCGGGCTTGTGTGCGAAGCCTTCCGACTGCTGGAGGACGGTGGCTGCCGCTCTCCTGCCTCTTGAATTCACTCTCGGCAAGCGAATGGAAAGCGTTCCAGGACAACTTGCCTGGGTTTTGACTTGGTCCTGATGCCTCCCACCTTGGCAAGTCTTGCTCGTCGCCAGAGGCTCCGAGATGCACAGAAGACGGTGGCAGCTGCTGAAAAGAAGGGCAGCGGTGAGTTTGTCGACAAGCAAGAACATAGGCAGCTGCCTGTGCTTGGGAAGGAGCAGCTGCCTGGTTTTGGCAATTGCCTTCACAGCGCCCAGAAGCCCGGTGCTCTGCTGCTTTGCTGCTTTGTTTTTCGCAGTCAGTCAATTGCACACTAGTGAAGCTGAGCCAGGCTCTTCAGCTTTGCTGCTTTTGAGCATCTGTGCTCCACTTATGCTCTGTGACATCTCTGGAGGTTGTTTGCCTCGGCCAGGCTGGCAAGTGCCCGCTAGTACCTAGAGCTGGGCAGGAGAGGGCAGAGAGCACTTCTATCTGACAGCAGGTTGCAGATTGCCTCGGAAAGAGCCGTGTCCTTGGAATGTGCAGCAAATCCTCTTTCTTTGCAAACCTCGGTTAGTGTGCAGTGCAGGTACGCTCTCCCCTTGCCAAATGGAGTGGGAAAGCTTTTCGCTAAGATAGAGACGACTAGAGAAGCAGAAGCGCGGCTCCGGAGCTATCCGGAGGAAAGTGCCGCTTCCCGGCGTCTTTCGGCTTGAAGCGGCGCTCCGGAGCGCTGCGCTGCCGCTCTACTGAGCTGTGCGCGAATTAGCCGCTTCTTCGCCTCCGAGAGGCAGAGATCGCGGTTGCTTGGAAGAGGCGAAGAACGAAGCCGCAAAGAAGCGGGCTTGTGTGCGAAGCCTTCCGACTGCTGGAGGACGGTGGCTGCCGCTCTCCTGCCTCTTGAATTCACTCTCGGCAAGCGAATGGAAAGCGTTCCAGGACAACTTGCCTGGGTTTTGACTTGGTCCTGATGCGTCCCACCTTGGCAAGTCTTGCTCGTCGCCAGAGGCTCCGAGATGCACAGAAGACGGTGGCAGCTGCTGAAAAGAAGGGCAGCGGTGAGTTTGTCGACAAGCAAGAACATAGGCAGCTGCCTGTGCTTGGGAAGGAGCAGCTGCCTGGTTTTGGCAATTGCCTTCACAGCGCCCAGAAGCCCGGTGCTCTGCTGCTTTGCTGCTTTGTTTTTCGCAGTCAGTCAATTGCACACTAGTGAAGCTGAGCCAGGCTCTTCAGCTTTGCTGCTTTTGAGCATCTGTGCTCCACTTATGCTCTGTGACATCTCTGGAGGTTGTTTGCCTCGGCCAGGCTGGCAAGTGCCCGCTAGTACCTAGAGCTGGGCAGGAGAGGGCAGAGAGCACTTCTATCTGACAGCAGGTTGCAGATTGCCTCGGAAAGAGCCGTGTCCTTGGAATGTGCAGCAAATCCTCTTTCTTTGCAAACCTCGGTTAGTGTGCAGTGCAGGTACGCTCTCCCCTTGCCAAATGGAGTGGGAAAGCTTTTCGCTAAGATAGAGACGACTAGAGAAGCAGAAGCGCGGCTCCGGAGCTATCCGGAGGAAAGTGCCGCTTCCCGGCGTCTTTCGGCTTGAAGCGGCGCTCCGGAGCGCTGCGCTGCCGCTCTACTGAGCTGTGCGCGAATTAGCCGCTTCTTTGCCTCCGAGAGGCAGAGATCGCGGTTGCTTGGAAGAGGCGAAGAACGAAGCCGCAAAGAAGCGGGCTTGTGTGCGAAGCCTTCCGACTGCTGGAGGACGGTGGCTGCCGCTCTCCTGCCTGTTGAATTCACTCTCGGCAAGCGAATGGAAAGCGTTCCAGGACAACTTGCCTGGGTTTTGACTTGGTCCTGATGCGTCCCACCTTGGCAAGTCTTGCTCGTCGCCAGAGGCTCCGAGATGCACAGAAGACGGTGGCAGCTGCTGAAAAGAAGGGCAGCGGTGAGTTTGTCGACAAGCAAGAACATAGGCAGCTGCCTGTGCTTGGGAAGGAGCAGCTGCCTGGTTTTGGCAATTGCCTTCACCGCGCCCAGAAGCCCGGTGCTCTGCTGCTTTGTTTTTCGCAGTCAGTCAATTGCACACTAGTCAAGCTGAGCCAGGCTCTTCAGCTTTGCTGCTTTTGAGCATCTGTGCTCCACTTATGCTCTGTGACATCTCTGGAGGTTGTTTGCCTCGCCCAGGCTGGCAAGTGCCCGCTAGTACCTAGAGCTGGGCAGGAGAGGGCAGAGAGCACTTCCATCTGACAGCAGGTTGCAGATTGCCTCGGAAAGAGCCGTGTCCTTGGAATGTGCAGCAAATCCTCTTTCTTTGCAAACCGCGGTTAGTGTGCAGTGCAGGTACGCTCTCCCCTTGCCAAATGGAGTGGGAAAGCTTTTCGCTAAGATAGAGACGACTAGAGAAGCAGAAGCGCGGCTCCGGAGCTATCCGGAGGAAAGTGCCGCTTCCCGGCGTCTTTCGGCTTGAAGCGGCGCTCCGGAGCGCTGCGCTGCCGCTCTACTGAGCTGTGCGCGAATTAGCCGCTTCTTCGCCTCCGAGAGGCAGAGATCGCGGTTGCTTGGAAGAGGCGAAGAACGAAGCCGCAAAGAAGCGGGCTTGTGTGCGAAGCCTTCCGACTGCTGGAGGACGGTGGCTGCCGCTCTCCTGCCTGTTGAATTCACTCTCGGCAAGCGAATGGAAAGCGTTCCAGGACAACTTGCCTGGGTTTTGACTTGGTCCTGATGCGTCCCACCTTGGCAAGTCTTGCTCGTCGCCAGAGGCTCCGAGATGCACAGAAGACGGTGGCAGCTGCTGAAAAGAAGGGCAGCGGTGAGTTTGTCGACAAGCAAGAACATAGGCAGCTGCCTGTGCTTGGGAAGGAGCAGCTGCCTGGTTTTGGCAATTGCCTTCACAGCGCCCAGAAGCCCGGTGCTCTGCTGCTTTGTTTTTCGCAGTCAGTCAATTGCACACTAGTCAAGCTGAGCCAGGCTCTTCAGCTTTGCTGCTTTTGAGCATCTGTGCTCCACTTATGCTCTGTGACATCTCTGGAGGTTGTTTGCCTCGGCCAGGCTGGCAAGTGCCCGCTAGTACCTAGAGCTGGGCAGGAGAGGGCAGAGAGCACTTCCATCTGACAGCAGGTTGCAGATTGCCTCGGAAAGAGCCGTGTCCTTGCAATGTGCAGCAAATCCTCTTTCTTTGCAAACCGCGGTTAGTGTGCAGTGCAGGTACACTCTCCCCTTGCCAAATGGAGTGGGAAAGCTTTTCGCTAAGATAGAGACGACTAGAGAAGCAGAAGCGCGGCTCCGGAGCTATCCGGAGGAAAGTGCCGCTTCCCGGCGTCTTTCGGCTTGAAGCGGCGCTCCGGAGCGCTGCGCTGCCGCTCTACTGAGCTGTGCGCGAATTAGCCGCTTCTTCGCCTCCGAGAGGCAGAGATCGCGGTTGCTTGGAAGAGGCGAAGAACGAAGCCGCAAAGAAGCGGGCTTGTGTGCCAAGCCTTCCGACTGCTGGAGGACGGTGGCTGCCGCTCTCCTGCCTGTTGAATTCACTCTCGGCAAGCGAATGGAAAGCGTTCCAGGACAACTTGCCTGGGTTTTGACTTGGTCCTGATGCGTCCCACCTTGGCAAGTCTTGCTCGTCGCCAGAGGCTCCGAGATGCACAGAAGACGGTGGCAGCTGCTGAAAAGAAGGGCAGCGGTGAGTTTGTCGACAAGCAAGAACATAGGCAGCTGCCTGTGCTTGGGAAGGAGCAGCTGCCTGGTTTTGGCAATTGCCTTCACAGCGCCCAGAAGCCCGGTGCTCTGCTGCTTTGTTTTTCGCAGTCAGTCAATTGCACACTAGTCAAGCTGAGCCAGGCTCTTCAGCTTTGCTGCTTTTGAGCATCTGTGCTCCACTTATGCTCTGTGACATCTCTCGAGGTTGTTTGCCTCGCCCAGGCTGGCAAGTGCCCGCTAGTACCTAGAGCTGGGCAGGAGAGGGCAGAGAGCACTTCCATCTGACAGCAGGTTGCAGATTGCCTCGGAAAGAGCCGTGTCCTTGGAATGTGCAGCAAATCCTCTTTCTTTGCAAACCGCGGTTAGTGTGCAGTGCAGGTACACTCTCCCCTTGCCAAATGGAGTGGGAAAGCTTTTCGCTAAGATAGAGACGACTAGAGAAGCAGAAGCGCGGCTCCGGAGCTATCCGGAGGAAAGTGCCGCTTCCCGGCGTCTTTCGGCTTGAAGCGGCGCTCCGGAGCGCTGCGCTGCCGCTCTACTGAGCTGTGCGCGAATTAGCCGCTTCTTCGCCTCCGAGAGGCAGAGATCGCGGTTGCTTGGAAGAGGCGAAGAACGAAGCCGCAAAGAAGCGGGCTTGTGTGCCAAGCCTTCCGACTGCTGGAGGACGGTGGCTGCCGCTCTCCTGCCTGTTGAATTCACTCTCGGCAAGCGAATGGAAAGCGTTCCAGGACAACTTGCCTGGGTTTTGACTTGGTCCTGATGCGTCCCACCTTGGCAAGTCTTGCTCGTCGCCAGAGGCTCCGAGATGCACAGAAGACGGTGGCAGCTGCTGAAAAGAAGGGCAGCGGTGAGTTTGTCGACAAGCAAGAACATAGGCAGCTGCCTGTGCTTGGGAAGGAGCAGCTGCCTGGTTTTGGCAATTGCCTTCACAGCGCCCAGAAGCCCGGTGCTCTGCTGCTTTGCTGCTTTGTTTTTCGTAGTCAGTCAATTGCACACTAGTGAAGCTGAGCCAGGCTCTTCAGCTTTGCTGCTTTTGAGCATCTGTGCTCCACTTATGCTCTGTGACATCTCTGGAGGTTGTTTGCCTCGCCCAGGCTGGCAAGTGCCCGCTAGTACCTAGAGCTGGGCAGGAGAGGGCAGAGAGCACTTCCATCTGACAGCAGGTTGCAGATTGCCTCGGAAAGAGCCGTGTCCTTGGAATGTGCAGCAAATCCTCTTTCTTTGCAAACCGCGGTTAGTGTGCAGTGCAGGTGCGCTCTCCCCTTGCCAAATGGAGTGGGAAAGCTTTTCGCTAAGATAGAGACGACTAGAGAGGTAGAAGCGCGGCTCCGGAGCTATCCGGAGGAAAGTGCCGCTTCCCGGCGTCTTTCGGCTTGAAGCGGCGCTCCGGAGCGCTGCGCTGCCGCTCTACTGAGCTGTGCGCGAATTAGCCGCTTCTTCGCCTCCGAGAGGCAGAGATCGCGGTTGCTTGGAAGAGGCGAAGAACGAAGCCGCAAAGAAGCGGGCTTGTGTGCGAAGCCTTCCGACTGCTGGAGGACGGTGGCTGCCGCTCTCCTGCCTGTTGAATTCACTCTCGGCAAGCGAATGGAAAGCGTTCCAGGACAACTTGCCTGGGTTTTGACTTGGTCCTGATGCGTCCCACCTTGGCAAGTCTTGCTCGTCGCCAGAGGCTCCGAGATGCACAGAAGACGGTGGCAGCTGCTGAAAAGAAGGGCAGCGGTGAGTTTGTCGACAAGCAAGAACATAGGCAGCTGCCTGTGCTTGGGAAGGAGCAGCTGCCTGGTTTTGGCAATTGCCTTCACAGCGCCCAGAAGCCCGGTGCTCTGCTGCTTTGTTTTTCGTAGTCAGTCAATTGCACACTAGTGAAGCTGAGCCAGGCTCTTCAGCTTTGCTGCTTTTGAGCATCTGTGCTCCACTTATGCTCTTTGACATCTCTGGAGGTTGTTTGCCTCGGCCAGGCTGGAAAGTGCCCGCTAGTACCTTGAGCTGGGCAGGAGAGGGCAGAGAGCACTTCCATCTGACAGCAGGTTGCAGATTGCCTCGGAAAGAGCCGTGTCCTTGGAATGTGCAGCAAATCCTCTTTCTTTGCAAACCGCGGTTAGTGTGCAGTGCAGGTACGCTCTCCCCTTGCCAAATGGAGTGGGAAAGCTTTTCGCTAAGATAGAGACGACTAGAGAGGCAGAAGCGCGGCTCCGGAGCTATCCGGAGGAAAGTGCCGCTTCCCGGCGTCTTTCGGCTTGAAGCGGCGCTCCGGAGCGCTGCGCTGCCGCTCTACTGAGCTTTGCGCGAATTAGCCGCTTCTTCGCCTCCGAGAGGCAGAGATCGCGGTTGCTTGGAAGAGGCGAAGAACGAAGCCGCAAAGAAGCGGGCTTGTGTGCGAAGCCTTCCGACTGCTGGAGGACGGTGGCTGCCGCTCTCCTGCCTGTTGAATTCACTCTCGGCAAGCGAATGGAAAGCGTTCCAGGACAACTTGCCTGGGTTTTGACTTGGTCCTGATGCGTCCCACCTTGGCAAGTCTTGCTCGTCGCCAGAGGCTCCGAGATGCACAGAAGACGGTGGCAGCTGCTGAAAAGAAGGGCAGCGGTGAGTTTGTCGACAAGCAAGAACATAGGCAGCTGCCTGTGCTTGGGAAGGAGCAGCTGCCTGGTTTTGGCAATTGCCTTCACAGCGCCCAGAAGCCCGGTGCTCTGCTGCTTTGTTTTTCACAGTCAGTCAATTGCACACTAGTGAAGCTGAGCCAGGCTCTTCAGCTTTGCTGCTTTTGAGCATCTGTGCTCCACTTATGCTCTGTGACATCTCTCGAGGTGGTTTGCCTCGCCCAGGCTGGCAAGTGCCCGCTAGTACCTAGAGCTGGGCAGGAGAGGGCAGAGAGCACTTCCATCTGACAGCAGGTTGCAGATTGCCTCGGAAAGAGCCGTGTCCTTGCAATGTGCAGCAAATCCTCTTTCTTTGCAAACCGCGGTTAGTGTGCAGTGCAGGTCCACTCTCCCCTTGCCAAATGGAGTGGGAAAGCTTTTCGCTAAGATAGAGACGACTAGAGAAGCAGAAGCGCGGCTCCGGAGCTATCCGGAGGAAAGTGCCACTTCCCGGCGTCTTTCGGCTTGAAGCGGCGCTCCGGAGCGCTGCGCTGCCGCTCTACTGAGCTGTGCGCGAATTAGCCGCTTCTTCGCCTCCGAGAGGCAGAGATCGCGGTTGCTTGGAAGAGGCGAAGAACGAAGCCGCAAAGAAGCGGGCTTGTGTGCGAAGCCTTCCGACTGCTGGAGGACGGTGGCTGCCGCTCTCCTGCCTGTTGAATTCACTCTCGGCAAGCGAATGGAAAGCGTTCCAGGACAACTTGCTTGGGTTTTGACTTGGTCCTGATGCGTCCCACCTTGGCAAGTCTTGCTCGTCGCCAGAGGCTCCGAGATGCACAGAAGACGGTGGCAGCTGCTGAAAAGAAGGGCAGCGGTGAGTTTGTCGACAAGCAAGAACATAGGCAGCTGCCTGTGCTTGGGAAGGAGCAGCTGCCTGGTTTTGGCAATTGCCTTCACAGCGCCCAGAAGCCCGGTGCTCTGCTGCTTTGTTTTTCGCAGTCAGTCAATTGCACACTAGTGAAGCTGAGCCAGGCTCTTCAGCTTTGCTGCTTTTGAGCATCTGTGCTCCACTTATGCTCTGTGACATCTCTCGAGGTTGTTTGCCTCGCCCAGGCTGGCAAGTGCCCGCTAGTACCTTGAGCTTGGCAGGAGAGGGCAGAGAGCACTTCTATCTGACAGCAGGTTGCAGATTGCCTCGGAAAGAGCCGTGTCCTTGGAATGTGCAGCAAATCCTCTTTCTTTGCAAACCGCGGTTAGTGTGCAGTGCAGGTACGCTCTCCCCTTGCCAAATGGAGTGGGAAAGCTTTTCGCTAAGATAGAGACGACTAGAGAGGTAGAAGCGCGGCTCCGGAGCTATCCGGAGGAAAGTGCCGCTTCCCGGCGTCTTTCGGCATGAAGCGGCGCTCCGGAGCGCTGCGCTGCCGCTCTACTGAGCTGTGCGCGAATTAGCCGCTTCTTCGCCTCCGAGAGGCAGAGATCGCGGTTGCTTGGAAGAGGCGAAGAACGAAGCCGCAAAGAAGCGGGCTTGCGTGCGAAGCCTTCCGACTGCCGGAGGACGGTGGCTGCCGCTCTCCTGCCTGTTGAATTCACTCTCGGCAAGCGAATGGAAAGCGTTCCAGGAAAACTTGCCTGGGTTTTGACTTGGTCCTGATGCGTCCCACCTTGGCAAGTCTTGCTCGTCGCCAGAGGCTCCGAGATGCACAGAAGACGGTGGCAGCTGCTGAAAAGAAGGGCAGCGGTGAGTTTGTCGACAAGCAAGAACATAGGCAGCTGCCTGTGCTTGGGAAGCAGCAGCTGCCTGGTTTTGGCAATTGCCTTCACAGTGCCCAGAAGCCCGGTGCTCTGCTGCTTTGCTGCTTTGTTTTTCGCAGTCAGTCAATTGCACACTAGTGAAGCTGAGCCAGGCTCTTCAGCTTTGCTGCTTTTGAGCATCTGCGCTCCACTTATGCTCTGTGACATCTCTCGAGGTTGTTTGCCTCGCCCAGGCTGGCAAGTGCCCGCTAGTACCTAGAGCTGGGCAGGAGAGGGCAGAGAGCACTTCCATCTGACAGCAGGTTGCAGATTGCCTCGGAAAGAGCCGTGTCCTTGGAATGTGCAGCAAATCCTCTTTCTTTGCAAACCGCGGTTAGTGTGCAGTGCAGGTACGCTCTCCCCTTGCCAAATGGAGTGGGAAAGCTTTTCGCTAAGATAGAGACGACTAGAGAGGCAGAAGCGCGGCTCCGGAGCTATCCGGAGGAAAGTGCCGCTTCCCGGCGTCTTTCGGCTTGAAGCGGCGCTCCGGAGCGCTGCGCTCTACTGAGCTGTGCGCGAATTAGCCGCTTCTTCGCCTCCGAGAGGCAAAGATCGCGGTTGCTTGGAAGAGGCGAAGAACGAAGCCGCAAAGAAGCGGGCTTGTGTGCGAAGCCTTCCGACTGCTGGAGGACGGTGGCTGCCCCTCTCCTGCCTCTTGAATTCACTCTCGGCAAGCGAATGGAAAGCGTTCCAGGACAACTTGCTTGGGTTTTGACTTGGTCCTGATGCGTCCCACCTTGGCAAGTCTTGCTCGTCGCCAGAGGCTCCGAGATGCACAGAAGACGGTGGCAGCTGCTGAAAAGAAGGGCAGCGGTGAGTTTGTCGACAAGCAAGAACATAGGCAGCTGCCTGTGCTTGGGAAGGAGCAGCTGCCTGGTTTTGGCAATTGCCTTCACAGCGCCCAGAAGCCCGGTGCTCTGCTGCTTTGTTTTTCGCAGTCAGTCAATTGCACACTAGTGAAGCTGAGCCAGGCTCTTCAGCTTTGCTGCTTTTGAGCATCTGTGCTCCACTTATGCTCTGTGACATCTCTCGAGGTTGTTTGCCTCGCCCAGGCTGGCAAGTGCCCGCTAGTACCTAGAGCTGGGCAGGAGAGGGCAGAGAGCACTTCCATCTGACAGCAGGTTGCAGATTGCCTCGGAAAGAGCCGTGTCCTTGGAATGTGCAGCAAATCCTCTTTCTTTGCAAACCGCGGTTAGTGTGCAGTGCAGGTCCACTCTCCCCTTGCCAAATGGAGTGGGAAAGCTTTTCGCTAAGATAGAGACGACTAGAGAGGCAGAAGCGCGGCTCCGGAGCTATCCGGAGGAAAGTGCCGCTTCCCGGCGTCTTTCGGCTTGAAGCGGCGCTCCGGAGCGCTGCGCTGCCGCTCTACTGAGCTGTGCGCGAATTAGCCGCTTCTTCGCCTCCGAGAGGCAGAGATCGCGGTTGCTTGGAAGAGGCGAAGAACGAAGCCGCAAAGAAGCGGGCTGGTGTGCCAAGCCTTCCGACTGCCGGAGGACGGTGGCTGCCGCTCTCCTGCCTGTTGAATTCACTCTCGGCAAGCGAATGGAAAGCGTTCCAGGACAACTTGCCTGGGTTTTGACTTGGTCCTGATGCGTCCCACCTTGGCAAGTCTTGCTCGTCGCCAGAGGCTCCGAGATGCACAGAAGACGGTGGCAGCTGCTGAAAAGAAGGGCAGCGGTGAGTTTGTCGACAAGCAAGAACATAGGCAGCTGCCTGTGCTTGGGAAGGAGCAGCTGCCTGGTTTTGGCAATTGCCTTCACAGCGCCCAGAAGCCCGGTGCTCTGCTGCTTTGTTTTTCGCAGTCAGTCAATTGCACACTAGTGAAGCTGAGCCAGGCTCTTCAGCTTTGCTGCTTTTGAGCATCTGTGCTCCACTTATGCTCTGTGACATCTCTCGAGGTTGTTTGCCTCGCCCAGGCTGGCAAGTGCCCGCTAGTACCTAGAGCTGGGCAGGAGAGGGCAGAGAGCACTTCCATCTGACAGCAGGTTGCAGATTGCCTCGGAAAGAGCCGTGTCCTTGGAATGTGCAGCAAATCCTCTTTCTTTGCAAACCGCGGTTAGTGTGCAGTGCAGGTACGCTCTCCCCTTGCCAAATGGAGTGGGAAAGCTTTTCGCTAAGATAGAGACGACTAGAGAGGCAGAAGCGCGGCTCCGGAGCTATCCGGAGGAAAGTGCCGCTTCCCGGCGTCTTTCGGCTTGAAGCGGCGCTCCGGAGCGCTGCGCTGCCGCTCTACTGAGCTGTGCGCGAATTAGCCGCTTCTTCGCCTCCGAGAAGCAGAGATCGCGGTTGCTTGGAAGAGGCGAAGAACGAAGCCGCAAAGAAGCGGGCTTGTGTGCGAAGCCTTCCGACTGCCGGAGGACGGTGGCTGCCGCTCTCCTGCCTCTTGAATTCACTCTCGGCAAGCGAATGGAAAGCGTTCCAGGACAACTTGCTTGGGTTTTGACTTGGTCCTGATGCGTCCCACCTTGGCAAGTCTTGCTCGTCGCCAGAGGCTCCGAGATGCACAGAAGACGGTGGCAGCTGCTGAAAAGAAGGGCAGCGGTGAGTTTGTCGACAAGCAAGAACATAGGCAGCTGCCTGTGCTTGGGAAGGAGCAGCTGCCTGGTTTTGGCAATTGCCTTCACAGCGCCCAGAAGCCCGGTGCTCTGCTGCTTTGTTTTTCGCAGTCAGTCAATTGCACACTAGTGAAGCTGAGCCAGGCTCTTCAGCTTTGCTGCTTTTGAGCATCTGTGCTCCACTTATGCTCTGTGACATCTCTCGAGGTTGTTTGCCTCGGCCAGGCTGGCAAGTGCCCGCTAGTACCTAGAGCTGGGCAGGAGAGGGCAGAGAGCACTTCCATCTGACAGCAGGTTGCAGATTGCCTCGGAAAGAGCCGTGTCCTTGGAATGTGCAGCAAATCCTCTTTCTTTGCAAACCGCGGTTAGTGTGCAGTGCAGGTCCACTCTCCCCTTGCCAAATGGAGTGGGAAAGCTTTTCGCTTAAATAGAGACGACTAGAGAGGCAGAAGCGCGGCTCCGGAGCTATCCGGAGGAAAGTGCCGCTTCCCGGCGTCTTTCGGCTTGAAGCGGCGCTCGGAGCGCTGCGCTGCCGCTCTACTGAGCTGTGCGCGAATTAGCCGCTTCTTCGCCTCCGAGAGGCAGAGATCGCGGTTGCTGGGAAGAGGCGAAGAACGAAGCCGCAAAGAAGCGGGCTTGCGTGCGAAGCCTTCCGACTGCCGGAGGACGGTGGCTGCCGCTCTCCTGCCTGTTGAATTCACTCTCGGCAAGCGAATGGAAAGCGTTCCAGGACAACTTGCCTGGGTTTTGACTTGGTCCTGATGCGTCCCACCTTGGCAAGTCTTGCTCGTCGCCAGAGGCTCCGAGATGCACAGAAGACGGTGGCAGCTGCTGAAAAGAAGGGCAGCGGTGAGTTTGTCGACAAGCAAGAACATAGGCAGCTGCCTGTGCTTGGGAAGGAGCAGCTGCCTGGTTTTGGCAATTGCCTTCACAGCGCCCAGAAGCCCGGTGCTCTGCTGCTTTGTTTTTCGCAGTCAGTCAATTGCACACTAGTCAAGCTGAGCCAGGCTCTTCAGCTTTGCTGCTTTTGAGCATCTGTGCTCCACTTATGCTCTGTGACATCTCTCGAGGTTGTTTGCCTCGGCCAGGCTGGCAAGTGCCCGCTAGTACCTAGAGCTGGGCAGGAGAGGGCAGAGAGCACTTCCATCTGACAGCAGGTTGCAGATTGCCTCGGAAAGAGCCGTGTCCTTGGAATGTGCAGCAAATCCTCTTTCTTTGCAAACCGCGGTTAGTGTGCAGTGCAGGTCCACTCTCCCCTTGCCAAATGGAGTGGGAAAGCTTTTCGCTAAGATAGAGACGACTAGAGAGGCAGAAGCGCGGCTCCGGAGCTATCCGGAGGAAGGTGCCGCTTCCCGGCGTCTTTCGGCTTGAAGCGGCGCTCGGAGCGCTGCGCTGCCGCTCTACTGAGCTGTGCGCGAATTAGCCGCTTCTTCGCCTCCGAGAGGCAGAGATCGCGGTTGCTGGGAAGAGGCGAAGAACGAAGCCGCAAAGAAGCGGGCTTGTGTGCCAAGCCTTCCGACTGCCGGAGGACGGTGGCTGCCGCTCTCCTGCCTGTTGAATTCACTCTCGGCAAGCGAATGGAAAGCGTTCCAGGACAACTTGCCTGGGTTTTGACTTGGTCCTGATGCGTCCCACCTTGGCAAGTCTTGCTCGTCGCCAGAGGCTCCGAGATGCACAGAAGACGGTGGCAGCTGCTGAAAAGAAGGGCAGCGGTGAGTTTGTCGACAAGCAAGAACATAGGCAGCTGCCTGTGCTTGGGAAGGAGCAGCTGCCTGGTTTTGGCAATTGCCTTCACAGCGCCCAGAAGCCCGGTGCTCTGCTGCTTTGTTTTTCGCAGTCAGTCAATTGCACACTAGTGAAGCTGAGCCAGGCTCTTCAGCTTTGCTGCTTTTGAGCATCTGTGCTCCACTTATGCTCTGTGACATCTCTCGAGGTTGTTTGCCTCGCCCAGGCTGGCAAGTGCCCGCTAGTATCTTGAGCTGGGCAGGAGAGGGCAGAGAGCACTTCCATCTGACAGCAGGTTGCAGATTGCCTCGGAAAGAGCCGTGTCCTTGGAATGTGCAGCAAATCCTCTTTCTTTGCAAACCGCGGTTAGTGTGCAGTGCAGGTCCACTCTCCCCTTGCCAAATGGAGTGGGAAAGCTTTTCGCTAAGATAGAGACGACTAGAGAGGCAGAAGCGCGGCTCCGGAGCTATCCGGAGGAAAGTGCCGCTTCCCGGCGTCTTTCGGCTTGAAGCGGCGCTCCGGAGCGCTGCGCTGCCGCTCTACTGAGCTGTGCGCGAATTAGCCGCTTCTTCGCCTCCGAGAGGCAGAGATCGCGGTTGCTTGGAAGAGGCGAAGAACGAAGCCGCAAAGAAGCGGGCTGGTGTGCCAAGCCTTCCGACTGCTGGAGGACGGTGGCTGCCGCTCTCCTGCCTGTTGAATTCACTCTCGGCAAGCGAATGGAAAGCGTTCCAGGACAACTTGCCTGGGTTTTGACTTGGTCCTGATGCGTCCCACCTTGGCAAGTCTTGCTCGTCGCCAGAGGCTCCGAGATGCACAGAAGACGGTGGCAGCTGCTGAAAAGAAGGGCAGCGGTGAGTTTGTCGACAAGCAAGAACATAGGCAGCTGCCTGTGCTTGGGAAGGAGCAGCTGCCTGGTTTTGGCAATTGCCTTCACAGCGCCCAGAAGCCCGGTGCTCTGCTGCTTTGTTTTTCGCAGTCAGTCAATTGCACACTAGTGAAGCTGAGCCAGGCTCTTCAGCTTTGCTGCTTTTGAGCATCTGTGCTCCACTTATGCTCTGTGACATCTCTGGAGGTTGTTTGCCTCGCCCAGGCTGGCAAGTGCCCGCTAGTACCTAGAGCTGGGCAGGAGAGGGCAGAGAGCACTTCCATCTGACAGCAGGTTGCAGATTGCCTCGGAAAGAGCCGTGTCCTTGGAATGTGCAGCAAATCCTCTTTCTTTGCAAACCGCGGTTAGTGTGCAGTGCAGGTCCACTCTCCCCTTGCCAAATGGAGTGGGAAAGCTTTTCGCTAAGATAGAGACGACTAGAGAGGCAGAAGCGCGGCTCCGGAGCTATCCGGAGGAAAGTGCCGCTTCCCGGCGTCTTTCGGCTTGAAGCGGCGCTCCGGAGCGCTGCGCTGCCGCTCTACTGAGCTGTGCGCGAATTAGCCGCTTCTTCGCCTCCGAGAGGCAGAGATCGCGGTTGCTTGGAAGAGGCGAAGAACGAAGCCGCAAAGAAGCGGGCTTGCGTGCGAAGCCTTCCGACTGCTGGAGGACGGTGGCTGCCGCTCTCCTGCCTGTTGAATTCACTCTCGGCAAGCGAATGGAAAGCGTTCCAGGACAACTTGCCTGGGTTTTGACTTGGTCCTGATGCGTCCCACCTTGGCAAGTCTTGCTCGTCGCCAGAGGCTCCGAGATGCACAGAAGACGGTGGCAGCTGCTGAAAAGAAGGGCAGCGGTGAGTTTGTCGACAAGCAAGAAGATAGGCAGCTGCCTGTGCTTGGGAAGGAGCAGCTGCCTGGTTTTGGCAATTGCCTTCACAGCGCCCAGAAGCCCGGTGCTCTGCTGCTTTGCTGCTTTGTTTTTCGCAGTCAGTCAATTGCACACTAGTGAAGCTGAGCCAGGCTCTTCAGCTTTGCTGCTTTTGAGCATCTGTGCTCCACTTATGCTCTGTGACATCTCTCGAGGTTGTTTGCCTCGCCCAGGCTGGCAAGTGCCCGCTAGTACCTAGAGCTGGGCAGGAGAGGGCAGAGAGCACTTCCATCTGACAGCAGGTTGCAGATTGCCTCGGAAAGAGCCGTGTCCTTGGAATGTGCAGCAAATCCTCTTTCTTTGCAAACCGCGGTTAGTGTGCAGTGCAGGTCCACTCTCCCCTTGCCAAATGGAGTGGGAAAGCTTTTCGCTAAGATAGAGACGACTAGAGAGGCAGAAGCGCGGCTCCGGAGCTATCCGGAGGAAAGTGCCGCTTCCCGGCGTCTTTCGGCTTGAAGCGGCGCTCGGAGCGCTGCGCTGCCGCTCTACTGAGCTGTGCGCGAATTAGCCGCTTCTTCGCCTCCGAGAGGCAGAGATCGCGGTTGCTTGGAAGAGGCGAAGAACGAAGCCGCAAAGAAGCGGGCTGGTGTGCCAAGCCTTCCGACTGCTGGAGGACGGTGGCTGCCGCTCTCCTGCCTCTTGAATTCACTCTCGGCAAGCGAATGGAAAGCGTTCCAGGACAACTTGCTTGGGTTTTGACTTGGTCCTGATGCGTCCCACCTTGGCAAGTCTTGCTCGTCGCCAGAGGCTCCGAGATGCACAGAAGACGGTGGCAGCTGCTGAAAAGAAGGGCAGCGGTGAGCTTGTCGACAAGCAAGAACATAGGCAGCTGCCTGTGCTTGGGAAGGAGCAGCTGCCTGGTTTTGGCAATTGCCTTCACAGCGCCCAGAAGCCCGGTGCTCTGCTGCTTTGCTGCTTTGTTTTTCGCAGTCAGTCAATTGCACACTAGTGAAGCTGAGCCAGGCTCTTCAGCTTTGCTGCTTTTGAGCATCTGTGCTCCACTAATGCTCTGTGACATCTCTGGAGGTTGTTTGCCTCGCCCAGGCTGGCAAGTGCCCGCTAGTACCTAGAGCTGGGCAGGAGAGGGCAGAGAGCACTTCCATCTGACAGCAGGTTGCAGATTGCCTCGGAAAGAGCCGTGTCCTTGGAATGTGCAGCAAATCCTCTTTCTTTGCAAACCGCGGTTAGTGTGCAGTGCAGGTCCACTCTCCCCTTGCCAAATGGAGTGGGAAAGCTTTTCGCTAAGATAGAGACGACTAGAGAGGCAGAAGCGCGGCTCCGGAGCTATCCGGAGGAAAGTGCCGCTTCCCGGCGTCTTTCGGCTTGAAGCGGCGCTCCGGAGCGCTGCGCTGCCGCTCTACTGAGCTGTGCGCGAATTAGCCGCTTCTTCGCCTCCGAGAGGCAGAGATCGCGGTTGCTTGGAAGAGGCGAAGAACGAAGCCGCAAAGAAGCGGGCTTGCGTGCGAAGCCTTCCGACTGCTGGAGGACGGTGGCTGCCGCTCTCCTGCCTGTTGAATTCACTCTCGGCAAGCGAATGGAAAGCGTTCCAGGACAACTTGCCTGGGTTTTGACTTGGTCCTGATGCGTCCCACCTTGGCAAGTCTTGCTCGTCGCCAGAGGCTCCGAGATGCACAGAAGACGGTGGCAGCTGCTGAAAAGAAGGGCAGCGGTGAGTTTGTCGACAAGCAAGAAGATAGGCAGCTGCCTGTGCTTGGGAAGGAGCAGCTGCCTGGTTTTGGCAATTGCCTTCACAGCGCCCAGAAGCCCGGTGCTCTGCTGCTTTGTTTTTCGCAGTCAGTCAATTGCACACTAGTGAAGCTGAGCCAGGCTCTTCAGCTTTGCTGCTTTTGAGCATCTGTGCTCCACTTATGCTCTGTGACATCTCTCGAGGTTGTTTGCCTCGCCCAGGCTGGCAAGTGCCCGCTAGTACCTAGAGCTGGGCAGGAGAGGGCAGAGAGCACTTCCATCTGACAGCAGGTTGCAGATTGCCTCGGAAAGAGCCGTGTCCTTGGAATGTGCAGCAAATCCTCTTTCTTTGCAAACCGCGGTTAGTGTGCAGTGCAGGTCCACTCTCCCCTTGCCAAATGGAGTGGGAAAGCTTTTCGCTAAGATAGAGACGACTAGAGAGGCAGAAGCGCGGCTCCGGAGCTATCCGGAGGAAAGTGCCGCTTCCCGGCGTCTTTCGGCTTGAAGCGGCGCTCGGAGCGCTGCGCTGCCGCTCTACTGAGCTGTGCGCGAATTAGCCGCTTCTTCGCCTCCGAGAGGCAGAGATCGCGGTTGCTTGGAAGAGGCGAAGAACGAAGGCGCAAAGAAGCGGGCTTGCGTGCGAAGCCTTCCGACTGCTGGAGGACGGTGGCTGCCGCTCTCCTGCCTGTTGAATTCACTCTCGGCAAGCGAATGGAAAGCGTTCCAGGACAACTTGCCTGGGTTTTGACTTGGTCCTGATGCGTCCCACCTTGGCAAGTCTTGCTCGTCGCCAGAGGCTCCGAGATGCACAGAAGACGGTGGCAGCTGCTGAAAAGAAGGGCAGCGGTGAGTTTGTCGACAAGCAAGAAGATAGGCAGCTGCCTGTGCTTGGGAAGGAGCAGCTGCCTGGTTTTGGCAATTGCCTTCACAGCGCCCAGAAGCCCGGTGCTCTGCTGCTTTGTTTTTCGCAGTCAGTCAATTGCACACTAGTGAAGCTGAGCCAGGCTCTTCAGCTTTGCTGCTTTTGAGCATCTGTGCTCCACTTATGCTCTGTGACATCTCTCGAGGTTGTTTGCCTCGCCCAGGCTGGCAAGTGCCCGCTAGTACCTAGAGCTGGGCAGGAGAGGGCAGAGAGCACTTCCATCTGACAGCAGGTTGCAGATTGCCTCGGAAAGAGCCGTGTCCTTGGAATGTGCAGCAAATCCTCTTTCTTTGCAAACCGCGGTTAGTGTGCAGTGCAGGTCCACTCTCCCCTTGCCAAATGGAGTGGGAAAGCTTTTCGCTAAGATAGAGACGACTAGAGAGGCAGAAGCGCGGCTCCGGAGCTATCCGGAGGAAAGTGCCGCTTCCCGGCGTCTTTCGGCTTGAAGCGGCGCTCCGGAGCGCTGCGCTGCCGCTCTACTGAGCTGTGCGCGAATTAGCCGCTTCTTCGCCTCCGAGAGGCAGAGATCGCAGTTGCTTGGAAGAGGCGAAGAACGAAGCCGCAAAGAAGCGGGCTTGTGTGCCAAGCCTTCCGACTGCTGGAGGACGGTGGCTGCCGCTCTCCTGCCTGTTGAATTCACTCTCGGCAAGCGAATGGAAAGCGTTCCAGGACAACTTGCCTGGGTTTTGACTTGGTCCTGATGCGTCCCACCTTGGCAAGTCTTGCTCGTCGCCAGAGGCTCCGAGATGCACAGAAGACGGTGGCAGCTGCTGAAAAGAAGGGCAGCGGTGAGTTTGTCGACAAGCAAGAACATAGGCAGCTGCCTGTGCTTGGGAAGGAGCAGCTGCCTGGTTTTGGCAATTGCCTTCACAGCGCCCAGAAGCCCGGTGCTCTGCTGCTTTGTTTTTCGCAGTCAGTCAATTGCACACTAGTGAAGCTGAGCCAGGCTCTTCAGCTTTGCTGCTTTTGAGCATCTGCGCTCCACTTATGCTCTGTGACATCTCTGGAGGTTGTTTGCCTCGCCCAGGCTGGCAAGTGCCCGCTAGTACCTAGAGCTGGGCAGGAGAGGGCAGAGAGCACTTCCATCTGACAGCAGGTTGCAGATTGCCTCGGAAAGAGCCGTGTCCTTGGAATGTGCAGCAAATCCTCTTTCTTTGCAAACCGCGGTTAGTGTGCAGTGCAGGTCCACTCTCCCCTTGCCAAATGGAGTGGGAAAGCTTTTCGCTAAGATAGAGACGACTAGAGAAGCAGAAGCGCGGCTCCGGAGCTATCCGGAGGAAAGTGCCGCTTCCCGCCGTCTTTCGGCTTGAAGCGGCGCTCCGGAGCGCTGCGCTGCCGCTCTACTGAGCTGTGCGCGAATTAGCTGCTTCTTCGCCTCCGAGAGGCAGAGATCGCGGTTGCTTGGAAGAGGCGAAGAACGAAGCCGCAAAGAAGCGGGCTGGTGTGCCAAGCCTTCCGACTGCTGGAGGACGGTGGCTGCCGCTCTCCTGCCTGTTGAATTCACTCTCGGCAAGCGAATGGAAAGCGTTCCAGGACAACTTGCCTGGGTTTTGACTTGGTCCTGATGCGTCCCACCTTGGCAAGTCTTGCTCGTCGCCAGAGGCTCCGAGATGCACAGAAGACGGTGGCAGCTGCTGAAAAGAAGGGCAGCGGTGAGTTTGTCGACAAGCAAGAACATAGGCAGCTGCCTGTGCTTGGGAAGGAGCAGCTGCCTGCTTTTGGCCATTGCCTTCACAGCGCCCAGAAGCCCGGTGCTCTGCTGCTTTGCTGCTTTGTTTTTCGCAGTCAGTCAATTGCACACTAGTGAAGCTGAGCCAGGCTCTTCAGCTCTGCTGCTTTTGAGCATCTGTGCTCCACTTATGCTCTGTGACATCTCTCGAGGTTGTTTGCCTCGCCCAGGCTGGAAAGTGCCCGCTAGTACCTAGAGCTGGGCAGGAGAGGGCAGAGAGCACTTCCATCTTACAGCAGGTTGCAGATTGCCTCGGAAAGAGCCGTGTCCTTGGAATGTGCAGCAAATCCTCTTTCTTTGCAAACCGCGGTTAGTGTGCAGTGCAGGTCCACTCTCCCCTTGCCAAATGGAGTGGGAAAGCTTTTCGCTAAGATAGAGACGACTAGAGAGGCAGAAGCGCGGCTCCGGAGCTATCCGGAGGAAAGTGCCGCTTCCCGCCGTCTTTCGGCTTGAAGCGGCGCTCCGGAGCGCTGCGCTGCCGCTCTACTGAGCTGTGCGCGAATTAGCCGCTTCTTCGCCTCCGAGAGGCAGAGATCGCGGTTGCTTGGAAGAGGCGAAGAACGAAGCCGCAATGAAGCGGGCTGGTGTGCGAAGCCTTCCGACTGCTGGAGGACGGTGGCTGCCTTTCTCCTGCCTCTTGAATTCACTCTCGGCAAGCGAATGGAAAGCGTTCCAGGACAACTTGCTTGGGTTTTGACTTGGTCCTGATGCGTCCCACCTTGGCAAGTCTTGCTCGTCGCCAGAGGCTCCGAGATGCACAGAAGACGGTGGCAGCTGCTGAAAAGAAGGGCAGCGGTGAGTTTGTCGACAAGCAAGAACATAGGCAGCTGCCTGTGCTTGGGAAGGAGCAGCTGCCTGGTTTTGGCAATTGCCTTCACAGTGCCCAGAAGCCCGGTGCTCTGCTGCTTTGCTGCTTTGTTTTTCGCAGTCAGTCAATTGCACACTAGTGAAGCTGAGCCAGGCTCTTCAGCTTTGCTGCTTTTGAGCATCTGTGCTCCACTTATGCTCTGTGACATCTCTGGAAGTTGTTTGCCTCGGCCAGGCTGGCAAGTGCCCGCTAGTACCTAGAGCTGGGCAGGAGAGGGCAGAGAGCACTTCCATCTGACAGCAGGTTGCAGATTGCCTCGGAAAGAGCCGTGTCCTTGGAATGTGCAGCAAATCCTCTTTCTTTGCAAACCGCGGTTAGTGTGCAGTGCAGGTCCACTCTCCCCTTGCCAAATGGAGTGGGAAAGCTTTTCGCTAAGCTAGAGACGACTAGAGAAGCAGAAGCGCGGCTCCGGAGCCATCCAGAGGAAAGTGCCGCTTCCCGGCGTCTTTCGGCTTGAAGCGGCGCTCCGGAGCGCTGCGCTGCCGCTCTACTGAGCTGTGCGCGAATTAGCCGCTTCTTCGCCTCCGAGAGGCAGAGATCGCGGTTGCTTGGAAGAGGCGAAGAACGAAGCCGCAAAGAAGCGGGCTTGCGTGCGAAGCCTTCCGACTGCTGGAGGACGGTGGCTGCCGCTCTCCTGCCTGTTGAATTCACTCTCGGCAAGCGAATGGAAAGCGTTCCAGGACAACTTGCCTGGGTTTTGACTTTGTCCTGATGCGTCCCACCTTGGCAAGTCTTGCTCGTCGCCAGAGGCTCCGAGATGCACAGAAGACGGTGGCAGCTGCTGAAAAGAAGGGCAGCGGTGAGTTTGTCGACAAGCAAGAAGATAGGCAGCTGCCTGTGCTTGGGAAGGAGCAGCTGCCTGGTTTTGGCAATTGCCTTCACAGCGCCCAGAAGCCCGGTGCTCTGCTGCTTTGTTTTTCGCAGTCAGTCAATTGCACACTAGTGAAGCTGAGCCAGGCTCTTCAGCTTTGCTGCTTTTGAGCATCTGTGCTCCACTTATGCTCTGTGACATCTCTCGAGGTTGTTTGCCTCGCCCAGGCTGGCAAGTGCCCGCTAGTACCTAGAGCTGGGCAGGAGAGGGCAGAGAGCACTTCCATCTGACAGCAGGTTGCAGATTGCCTCGGAAAGAGCCGTGTCCTTGGAATGTGCAGCAAATCCTCTTTCTTTGCAAACCGCGGTTAGTGTGCAGTGCAGGTCCACTCTCCCCTTGCCAAATGGAGTGGGAAAGCTTTTCGCTAAGATAGAGACGACTAGAGAGGCAGAAGCGCGGCTCCGGAGCTATCCGGAGGAAAGTGCCGCTTCCCGCCGTCTTTCGGCTTGAAGCGGCGCTCCGGAGCGCTGCGCTGCCGCTCTACTGAGCTGTGCGCGAATTAGCCGCTTCTTCGCCTCCGAGAGGCAGAGATCGCAGTTGCTTGGAAGAGGCGAAGAACGAAGCCGCAAAGAAGCGGGCTGGTGTGCGAAGCCTTCCGACTGCTGGAGGACGGTGGCTGCCTTTCTCCTGCCTCTTGAATTCACTCTCGGCAAGCGAATGGAAAGCGTTCCAGGACAACTTGCCTGGGTTTTGACTTGGTCCTGATGCGTCCCACCTTGGCAAGTCTTGCTCGTCGCCAGAGGCTCCGAGATGCACAGAAGACGGTGGCAGCTGCTGAAAAGAAGGGCAGCGGTGAGTTTGTCGACAAGCAAGAACATAGGCAGCTGCCTGTGCTTGGGAAGGAGCAGCTGCCTGGTTTTGGCAATTGCCTTCACAGCGCCCAGAAGCCCGGTGCTCTGCTGCTTTGTTTTTCGCAGTCAGTCAATTGCACACTAGTGAAGCTGAGCCAGGCTCTTCAGCTTTGCTGCTTTTGAGCATCTGTGCTCCACTTATGCTCTGTGACATCTCTCGAGGTTGTTTGGCTCGGCCAGGCTGGCAAGTGCCCGCTAGTACCTAGAGCTGGGCAGGAGAGGGCAGAGAGCACTTCCATCTGACAGCAGGTTGCAGATTGCCTCGGAAAGAGCCGTGTCCTTGGAATGTGCAGCAAATCCTCTTTCTTTGCAAACCGCGGTTAGTGTGCAGTGCAGGTCCACTCTCCCCTTGCCAAATGGAGTGGGAAAGCTTTTCGCTAAGATAGAGACGACTAGAGAGGCAGAAGCGCGGGCTCCGGAGCTATCCGGAGGAAAGTGCCGCTTCCCGCCGTCTTTCGGCTTGAAGCGGCGCTCCGGAGCGCTGCGCTGCCGCTCTACTGAGCTGTGCGCGAATTAGCCGCTTCTTCGCCTCCGGGAAGCAGAGATCGCGGTTGCTTGGAAGAGGCGAAGAACGAAGCCGCAAAGAAGCGGGCTTGCGTGCGAAGCCTTCCGACTGCTGGAGGACGGTGGCTGCCGCTCTCCTGCCTGTTGAATTCACTCTCGGCAAGCGAATGGAAAGCGTTCCAGGACAACTTACTTGGGTTTTGACTTGGTCCTGATGCGTCCCACCTTGGCAAGTCTTGCTCGTCGCCAGAGGCTCCGAGATGCACAGAAGACGGTGGCAGCTGCTGAAAAGAAGGGCAGCGGTGAGTTTGTCGACAAGCAAGAAGATAGGCAGCTGCCTGTGCTTGGGAAGGAGCAGCTGCCTGGTTTTGGCAATTGCCTTCACAGCGCCCAGAAGCCCGGTGCTCTGCTGCTTTGTTTTTCGCAGTCAGTCAATTGCACACTAGTGAAGCTGAGCCAGGCTCTTCAGCTTTGCTGCTTTTGAGCATCTGTGCTCCACTTATGCTCTGTGACATCTCTCGAGGTTGTTTGCCTCGCCCAGGCTGGCAAGTGCCCGCTAGTACCTAGAGCTGGGCAGGAGAGGGCAGAGAGCACTTCCATCTGACAGCAGGTTGCAGATTGCCTCGGAAAGAGCCGTGTCCTTGGAATGTGCAGCAAATCCTCTTTCTTTGCAAACCGCGGTTAGTGTGCAGTGCAGGTCCACTCTCCCCTTGCCAAATGGAGTGGGAAAGCTTTTCGCTAAGATAGAGACGACTAGAGAGGCAGAAGCGCGGCTCCGGAGCTATCCGGAGGAAAGTGCCGCTTCCCGGCGTCTTTCGGCTTGAAGCGGCGCTCCGGAGCGCTGCGCTGCCGCTCTACTGAGCTGTGCGCGAATTAGCCGCTTCTTCGCCTCCGAAGAGGCAGAGATCGCAGTTGCTTGGAAGAGGCGAAGAACGAAGCCGCAAAGAAGCGGGCTGGTGTGCGAAGCCTTCCGACTGCTGGAGGACGGTGGCTGCCTTTCTCCTGCCTCTTGAATTCACTCTCGGCAAGCGAATGGAAAGCGTTCCAGGACAACTTGCCTGGGTTTTGACTTGGTCCTGATGCGTCCCACCTTGGCAAGTCTTGCTCGTCGCCAGAGGCTCCGAGATGCACAGAAGACGGTGGCAGCTGCTGAAAAGAAGGGCAGCGGTGAGTTTGTCGACAAGCAAGAACATAGGCAGCTGCCTGTGCTTGGGAAGGAGCAGCTGCCTGGTTTTGGCAATTGCCTTCACAGCGCCCAGAAGCCCGGTGCTCTGCTGCTTTGTTTTTCGCAGTCAGTCAATTGCACACTAGTGAAGCTGAGCCAGGCTCTTCAGCTTTGCTGCTTTTGAGCATCTGTGCTCCACTTATGCTCTGTGACATCTCTCGAGGTTGTTTGGCTCGGCCAGGCTGGCAAGTGCCCGCTAGTACCTAGAGCTGGGCAGGAGAGGGCAGAGAGCACTTCCATCTGACAGCAGGTTGCAGATTGCCTCGGAAAGAGCCGTGTCCTTGGAATGTGCAGCAAATCCTCTTTCTTTGCAAACCGCGGTTAGTGTGCAGTGCAGGTCCACTCTCCCCTTGCCAAATGGAGTGGGAAAGCTTTTCGCTAAGATAGAGACGACTAGAGAGGCAGAAGCGCGGCTCCGGAGCTATCCGGAGGAAAGTGCCGCTTCCCGCCGTCTTTCGGCTTGAAGCGGCGCTCCGGAGCGCTGCGCTGCCGCTCTACTGAGCTGTGCGCGAATTAGCCGCTTCTTCGCCTCCGGGAAGCAGAGATCGCGGTTGCTTGGAAGAGGCGAAGAACGAAGCCGCAAAGAAGCGGGCTTGCGTGCGAAGCCTTCCGACTGCTGGAGGACGGTGGCTGCCGCTCTCCTGCCTGTTGAATTCACTCTCGGCAAGCGAATGGAAAGCGTTCCAGGACAACTTACTTGGGTTTTGACTTGGTCCTGATGCGTCCCACCTTGGCAAGTCTTGCTCGTCGCCAGAGGCTCCGAGATGCACAGAAGACGGTGGCAGCTGCTGAAAAGAAGGGCAGCGGTGAGTTTGTCGACAAGCAAGAAGATAGGCAGCTGCCTGTGCTTGGGAAGGAGCAGCTGCCTGGTTTTGGCAATTGCCTTCACAGCGCCCAGAAGCCCGGTGCTCTGCTGCTTTGTTTTTCGCAGTCAGTCAATTGCACACTAGTGAAGCTGAGCCAGGCTCTTCAGCTTTGCTGCTTTTGAGCATCTGTGCTCCACTTATGCTCTGTGACATCTCTCGAGGTTGTTTGCCTCGCCCAGGCTGGCAAGTGCCCGCTAGTACCTAGAGCTGGGCAGGAGAGGGCAGAGAGCACTTCCATCTGACAGCAGGTTGCAGATTGCCTCGGAAAGAGCCGTGTCCTTGGAATGTGCAGCAAATCCTCTTTCTTTGCAAACCGCGGTTAGTGTGCAGTGCAGGTCCACTCTCCCCTTGCCAAATGGAGTGGGAAAGCTTTTCGCTAAGATAGAGACGACTAGAGAGGCAGAAGCGCGGCTCCGGAGCTATCCGGAGGAAAGTGCCGCTTCCCGGCGTCTTTCGGCTTGAAGCGGCGCTCCGGAGCGCTGCGCTGCCGCTCTACTGAGCTGTGCGCGAATTAGCCGCTTCTTCGCCTCCGAGAGGCAGAGATCGCAGTTGCTTGGAAGAGGCGAAGAACGAAGCCGCAAAGAAGCGGGCTGGTGTGCGAAGCCTTCCGACTGCTGGAGGACGGTGGCTGCCTTTCTCCTGCCTCTTGAATTCACTCTCGGCAAGCGAATGGAAAGCGTTCCAGGACAACTTGCCTGGGTTTTGACTTGGTCCTGATGCGTCCCACCTTGGCAAGTCTTGCTCGTCGCCAGAGGCTCCGAGATGCACAGAAGACGGTGGCAGCTGCTGAAAAGAAGGGCAGCGGTGAGTTTGTCGACAAGCAAGAACATAGGCAGCTGCCTGTGCTTGGGAAGGAGCAGCTGCCTGGTTTTGGCAATTGCCTTCACAGCGCCCAGAAGCCCGGTGCTCTGCTGCTTTGTTTTTCGCAGTCAGTCAATTGCACACTAGTGAAGCTGAGCCAGGCTCTTCAGCTTTGCTGCTTTTGAGCATCTGTGCTCCACTTATGCTCTGTGACATCTCTGGAGGTTGTTTGCCTCGCCCAGGCTGGCAAGTGCCCGCTAGTACCTAGAGCTGGGCAGGAGAGGGCAGAGAGCACTTCCATCTGACAGCAGGTTGCAGATTGCCTCGGAAAGAGCCGTGTCCTTGGAATGTGCAGCAAATCCTCTTTCTTTGCAAACCGCGGTTAGTGTGCAGTGCAGGTCCACTCTCCCCTTGCCAAATGGAGTGGGAAAGCTTTTCGCTAAGATAGAGACGACTAGAGAGGCAGAAGCGCGGCTCCGGAGCTATCCGGAGGAAAGTGCCGCTTCCCGGCGTCTTTCGGCTTGAAGCGGCGCTCCGGAGCGCTGTGCTGCCGCTCTACTGAGCTGTGCGCGAATTAGCCGCTTCTTCGCCTCCGAGAGGCAGAGATCGCAGTTGCTTGGAAGAGGCGAAGAACGAAGCCGCAAAGAAGCGGGCTTGTGTGCCAAGCCTTCCGACTGCTGGAGGACGGTGGCTGCCGCTCTCCTGCCTGTTGAATTCACTCTCGGCAAGCGAATGGAAAGCGTTCCAGGACAACTTGCCTGGGTTTTGACTTGGTCCTGATGCGTCCCACCTTGGCAAGTCTTGCTCGTCGCCAGAGGCTCCGAGATGCACAGAAGACGGTGGCAGCTGCTGAAAAGAAGGGCAGCGGTGAGTTTGTCGACAAGCAAGAACATAGGCAGCTGCCTGTGCTTGGGAAGGAGCAGCTGCCTGGTTTTGGCAATTGCCTTCACAGCGCCCAGAAGCCCGGTGCTCTGCTGCTTTGTTTTTCGCAGTCAGTCAATTGCACACTAGTGAAGCTGAGCCAGGCTCTTCAGCTTTGCTGCTTTTGAGCATCTGCGCTCCACTTATGCTCTGTGACATCTCTGGAGGTTGTTTGCCTCGCCCAGGCTGGCAAGTGCCCGCTAGTACCTAGAGCTGGGCAGGAGAGGGCAGAGAGCACTTCCATCTGACAGCAGGTTGCAGATTGCCTCGGAAAGAGCCGTGTCCTTGGAATGTGCAGCAAATCCTCTTTCTTTGCAAACCGCGGTTAGTGTGCAGTGCAGGTGCGCTCTCCCCTTGCCAAATGGAGTGGGAAAGCTTTTCGCTAAGATAGAGACGACTAGAGAAGCAGAAGCGCGGCTCCGGAGCTATCCGGAGGAAAGTGCCGCTTCCCGCCGTCTTTCGGCTTGAAGCGGCGCTCCGGAGCGCTGCGCTGCCGCTCTACTGAGCTGTGCGCGAATTAGCTGCTTCTTCGCCTCCGAGAGGCAGAGATCGCGGTTGCTTGGAAGAGGCGAAGAACGAAGCCGCAAAGAAGCGGGCTGGTGTGCCAAGCCTTCCGACTGCTGGAGGACGGTGGCTGCCGCTCTCCTGCCTGTTGAATTCACTCTCGGCAAGCGAATGGAAAGCGTTCCAGGACAACTTGCCTGGGTTTTGACTTGGTCCTGATGCGTCCCACCTTGGCAAGTCTTGCTCGTCGCCAGAGGCTCCGAGATGCACAGAAGACGGTGGCAGCTGCTGAAAAGAAGGGCAGCGGTGAGTTTGTCGACAAGCAAGAACATAGGCAGCTGCCTGTGCTTGGGAAGGAGCAGCTGCCTGCTTTTGGCCATTGCCTTCACAGCGCCCAGAAGCCCGGTGCTCTGCTGCTTTGCTGCTTTGTTTTTCGCAGTCAGTCAATTGCACACTAGTGAAGCTGAGCCAGGCTCTTCAGCTCTGCTGCTTTTGAGCATCTGTGCTCCACTTATGCTCTGTGACATCTCTCGAGGTTGTTTGCCTCGCCCAGGCTGGAAAGTGCCCGCTAGTACCTAGAGCTGGGCAGGAGAGGGCAGAGAGCACTTCCATCTGACAGCAGGTTGCAGATTGCCTCGGAAAGAGCCGTGTCCTTGGAATGTGCAGCAAATCCTCTTTCTTTGCAAACCGCGGTTAGTGTGCAGTGCAGGTCCACTCTCCCCTTGCCAAATGGAGTGGGAAAGCTTTTCGCTAAGATAGAGACGACTAGAGAGGCAGAAGCGCGGCTCCGGAGCTATCCGGAGGAAAGTGCCGCTTCCCGCCGTCTTTCGGCTTGAAGCGGCGCTCCGGAGCGCTGCGCTGCCGCTCTACTGAGCTGTGCGCGAATTAGCCGCTTCTTCGCCTCCGAGAGGCAGAGATCGCGGTTGCTTGGAAGAGGCAGAGAACGAAGCCGCAATGAAGCGGGCTGGTGTGCGAAGCCTTCCGACTGCTGGAGGACGGTGGCTGCCTTTCTCCTGCCTCTTGAATTCACTCTCGGCAAGCGAATGGAAAGCGTTCCAGGACAACTTGCTTGGGTTTTGACTTGGTCCTGATGCGTCCCACCTTGGCAAGTCTTGCTCGTCGCCAGAGGCTCCGAGATGCACAGAAGACGGTGGCAGCTGCTGAAAAGAAGGGCAGCGGTGAGTTTGTCGACAAGCAAGAACATAGGCAGCTGCCTGTGCTTGGGAAGGAGCAGCTGCCTGGTTTTGGCAATTGCCTTCACAGTGCCCAGAAGCCCGGTGCTCTGCTGCTTTGCTGCTTTGTTTTTCGCAGTCAGTCAATTGCACACTAGTGAAGCTGAGCCAGGCTCTTCAGCTTTGCTGCTTTTGAGCATCTGTGCTCCACTTATGCTCTGTGACATCTCTGGAAGTTGTTTGCCTCGGCCAGGCTGGCAAGTGCCCGCTAGTACCTAGAGCTGGGCAGGAGAGGGCAGAGAGCACTTCCATCTGACAGCAGGTTGCAGATTGCCTCGGAAAGAGCCGTGTCCTTGGAATGTGCAGCAAATCCTCTTTCTTTGCAAACCGCGGTTAGTGTGCAGTGCAGGTCCACTCTCCCCTTGCCAAATGGAGTGGAAAAGCTTTTCGCTAAGCTAGAGACGACTAGAGAAGCAGAAGCGCGGCTCCGGAGCCATCCAGAGGAAAGTGCCGCTTCCCGGCGTCTTTCGGCTTGAAGCGGCGCTCCGGAGCGCTGCGCTGCCGCTCTACTGAGCTGTGCGCGAATTAGCCGCTTCTTCGCCTCCGAGAGGCAGAGATCGCGGTTGCTTGGAAGAGGCGAAGAACGAAGCCGCAAAGAAGCGGGCTTGCGTGCGAAGCCTTCCGACTGCTGGAGGACGGTGGCTGCCGCTCTCCTGCCTGTTGAATTCACTCTCGGCAAGCGAATGGAAAGCGTTCCAGGACAACTTGCCTGGGTTTTGACTTGGTCCTGATGCGTCCCACCTTGGCAAGTCTTGCTCGTCGCCAGAGGCTCCGAGATGCACAGAAGACGGTGGCAGCTGCTGAAAAGAAGGGCAGCGGTGAGTTTGTCGACAAGCAAGAAGATAGGCAGCTGCCTGTGCTTGGGAAGGAGCAGCTGCCTGGTTTTGGCAATTGCCTTCACAGCGCCCAGAAGCCCGGTGCTCTGCTGCTTTCTTTTTCGCAGTCAGTCAATTGCACACTAGTGAAGCTGAGCCAGGCTCTTCAGCTTTGCTGCTTTTGAGCATCTGTGCTCCACTTATGCTCTGTGACATCTCTCGAGGTTGTTTGCCTCGCCCAGGCTGGCAAGTGCCCGCTAGTACCTAGAGCTGGGCAGGAGAGGGCAGAGAGCACTTCCATCTGACAGCAGGTTGCAGATTGCCTCGGAAAGAGCCGTGTCCTTGGAATGTGCAGCAAATCCTCTTTCTTTGCAAACCGCGGTTAGTGTGCAGTGCAGGTCCACTCTCCCCTTGCCAAATGGAGTGGGAAAGCTTTTCGCTAAGATAGAGACGACTAGAGAGGCAGAAGCGCGGCTCCGGAGCTATCCGGAGGAAAGTGCCGCTTCCCGGCGTCTTTCGGCTTGAAGCGGCGCTCCGGAGCGCTGCGCTGCCGCTCTACTGAGCTGTGCGCGAATTAGCCGCTTCTTCGCCTCCGAGAGGCAGAGATCGCAGTTGCTTGGAAGAGGCGAAGAACGAAGCCGCAAAGAAGCGGGCTGGTGTGCGAAGCCTTCCGACTGCTGGAGGACGGTGGCTGCCTTTCTCCTGCCTCTTGAATTCACTCTCGGCAAGCGAATGGAAAGCGTTCCAGGACAACTTGCCTGGGTTTTGACTTGGTCCTGATGCGTCCCACCTTGGCAAGTCTTGCTCGTCGCCAGAGGCTCCGAGATGCACAGAAGACGGTGGCAGCTGCTGAAAAGAAGGGCAGCGGTGAGTTTGTCGACAAGCAAGAACATAGGCAGCTGCCTGTGCTTGGGAAGGAGCAGCTGCCTGGTTTTGGCAATTGCCTTCACAGCGCCCAGAAGCCCGGTGCTCTGCTGCTTTGTTTTTCGCAGTCAGTCAATTGCACACTAGTGAAGCTGAGCCAGGCTCTTCAGCTTTGCTGCTTTTGAGCATCTGTGCTCCACTTATGCTCTGTGACATCTCTCGAGGTTGTTTGGCTCGGCCAGGCTGGCAAGTGCCCGCTAGTACCTAGAGCTGGGCAGGAGAGGGCAGAGAGCACTTCCATCTGACAGCAGGTTGCAGATTGCCTCGGAAAGAGCCGTGTCCTTGGAATGTGCAGCAAATCCTCTTTCTTTGCAAACCGCGGTTAGTGTGCAGTGCAGGTCCACTCTCCCCTTGCCAAATGGAGTGGGAAAGCTTTTCGCTAAGATAGAGACGACTAGAGAGGCAGAAGCGCGGCTCCGGAGCTATCCGGAGGAAAGTGCCGCTTCCCGGCGTCTTTCGGCTTGAAGCGGCGCTCCGGAGCGCTGCGCTGCCGCTCTACTGAGCTGTGCGCGAATTAGCCGCTTCTTCGCCTCCGGGAAGCAGAGATCGCGGTTGCTTGGAAGAGGCGAAGAACGAAGCCGCAAAGAAGCGGGCTTGCGTGCGAAGCCTTCCGACTGCTGGAGGACGGTGGCTGCCGCTCTCCTGCCTGTTGAATTCACTCTCGGCAAGCGAATGGAAAGCGTTCCAGGACAACTTACTTGGGTTTTGACTTGGTCCTGATGCGTCCCACCTTGGCAAGTCTTGCTCGTCGCCAGAGGCTCCGAGATGCACAGAAGACGGTGGCAGCTGCTGAAAAGAAGGGCAGCGGTGAGTTTGTCGACAAGCAAGAAGATAGGCAGCTGCCTGTGCTTGGGAAGGAGCAGCTGCCTGGTTTTGGCAATTGCCTTCACAGCGCCCAGAAGCCCGGTGCTCTGCTGCTTTGTTTTTCGCAGTCAGTCAATTGCACACTAGTGAAGCTGAGCCAGGCTCTTCAGCTTTGCTGCTTTTGAGCATCTGTGCTCCACTTATGCTCTGTGACATCTCTCGAGGTTGTTTGCCTCGCCCAGGCTGGCAAGTGCCCGCTAGTACCTAGAGCTGGGCAGGAGAGGGCAGAGAGCACTTCCATCTGACAGCAGGTTGCAGATTGCCTCGGAAAGAGCCGTGTCCTTGGAATGTGCAGCAAATCCTCTTTCTTTGCAAACCGCGGTTAGTGTGCAGTGCAGGTCCACTCTCCCCTTGCCAAATGGAGTGGGAAAGCTTTTCGCTAAGATAGAGACGACTAGAGAGGCAGAAGCGCGGCTCCGGAGCTATCCGGAGGAAAGTGCCGCTTCCCGGCGTCTTTCGGCTTGAAGCGGCGCTCCGGAGCGCTGCGCTGCCGCTCTACTGAGCTGTGCGCGAATTAGCCGCTTCTTCGCCTCCGAGAGGCAGAGATCGCAGTTGCTTGGAAGAGGCGAAGAACGAAGCCGCAAAGAAGCGGGCTGGTGTGCGAAGCCTTCCGACTGCTGGAGGACGGTGGCTGCCTTTCTCCTGCCTCTTGAATTCACTCTCGGCAAGCGAATGGAAAGCGTTCCAGGACAACTTGCCTGGGTTTTGACTTGGTCCTGATGCGTCCCACCTTGGCAAGTCTTGCTCGTCGCCAGAGGCTCCGAGATGCACAGAAGACGGTGGCAGCTGCTGAAAAGAAGGGCAGCGGTGAGTTTGTCGACAAGCAAGAACATAGGCAGCTGCCTGTGCTTGGGAAGGAGCAGCTGCCTGGTTTTGGCAATTGCCTTCACAGCGCCCAGAAGCCCGGTGCTCTGCTGCTTTGTTTTTCGCAGTCAGTCAATTGCACACTAGTGAAGCTGAGCCAGGCTCTTCAGCTTTGCTGCTTTTGAGCATCTGTGCTCCACTTATGCTCTGTGACATCTCTCGAGGTTGTTTGCCTCGCCCAGGCTGGCAAGTGCCCGCTAGTACCTAGAGCTGGGCAGGAGAGGGCAGAGAGCACTTCCATCTGACAGCAGGTTGCAGATTGCCTCGGAAAGAGCCGTGTCCTTGGAATGTGCAGCAAATCCTCTTTCTTTGCAAACCGCGGTTAGTGTGCAGTGCAGGTCCACTCTCCCCTTGCCAAATGGAGTGGGAAAGCTTTTCGCTAAGATAGAGACGACTAGAGAGGCAGAAGCGCGGCTCCGGAGCTATCCGGAGGAAAGTGCCGCTTCCCGCCGTCTTTCGGCTTGAAGCGGCGCTCCGGAGCGCTGCGCTGCCGCTCTACTGAGCTGTGCGCGAATTAGCCGCTTCTTCGCCTCCGGGAAGCAGAGATCGCGGTTGCTTGGAAGAGGCGAAGAACGAAGCCGCAAAGAAGCGGGCTTGCGTGCGAAGCCTTCCGACTGCTGGAGGACGGTGGCTGCCGCTCTCCTGCCTGTTGAATTCACTCTCGGCAAGCGAATGGAAAGCGTTCCAGGACAACTTACTTGGGTTTTGACTTGGTCCTGATGCGTCCCACCTTGGCAAGTCTTGCTCGTCGCCAGAGGCTGCGAGATGCACAGAAGACGGTGGCAGCTGCTGAAAAGAAGGGCAGCGGTGAGTTTGTCGACAAGCAAGAACATAGGCAGCTGCCTGTGCTTGGGAAGGAGCAGCTGCCTGGTTTTGGCCATTGCCTTCACAGCGCCCAGAAGCCCGGTGCTCTGCTGCTTTGCTGCTTTGTTTTTCGCAGTCAGTCAATTGCACACTAGTGAAGCTGAGCCAGGCTCTTCAGCTTTGCTGCTTTTGAGCATCTGTGCTCCACTTATGCTCTGTGACATCTCTCGAGGTTGTTTGCCTCGCCCAGGCTGGAAAGTGCCCGCTAGTACCTAGAGCTGGGCAGGAGAGGGCAGAGAGCACTTCCATCTGACAGCAGGTTGCAGATTGCCTCGGAAAGAGCCGTGTCCTTGGAATGTGCAGCAAATCCTCTTTCTTTGCAAACCGCAGTTAGTGTGCAGTGCAGGTCCACTCTCCCCTTGCCAAATGGAGTGGGAAAGCTTTTCGCTAAGATAGAGACGACTAGAGAGGCAGAAGCGCGGCTCCGGAGCTATCCGGAGGAAAGTGCCGCTTCCCGGCGTCTTTCGGCTTGAAGCGGCGCTCCGGAGCGCTGCGCTGCCGCTCTACTGAGCTGTGCGCGAATTAGCCGCTTCTTCGCCTCCGAGAGGCAGAGATCGCGGTTGCTTGGAAGAGGCGAAGAACGAAGCCGCAAAGAAGCGGGCTGGTGTGCGAAGCCTTCCGACTGCTGGAGGACGGTGGCTGCCTTTCTCTTGCCTCTTGAATTCACTCTCGGCAAGCGAATGGAAAGCGTTCCAGGACAACTTGCCTGGGTTTTGACTTGGTCCTGATGCGTCCCACCTTGGCAAGTCTTGCTCGTCGCCAGAGGCTCCGAGATGCACAGAAGACGGTGGCAGCTGCTGAAAAGAAGGGCAGCGGTGAGTTTGTCGACAAGCAAGAACATAGGCAGCTGCCTGTGCTTGGGAAGGAGCAGCTGCCTGGTTTTGGCAATTGCCTTCACAGCGCCCAGAAGCCCGGTGCTCTGCTGCTTTCTTTTTCGCAGTCAGTCAATTGCACACTAGTCAAGCTGAGCCAGGCTCTTCAGCTTTGCTGCTTTTGAGCATCTGTGCTCCACTTATGCTCTGTGACATCTCTCGAGGTTGTTTGCCTCGCCCAGGCTGGAAAGTGCCCGCTAGTACCTAGAGCTGGGCAGGAGAGGGCAGAGAGCACTTCCATCTGACAGCAGGTTGCAGATTGCCTCGGAAAGAGCCGTGTCCTTGGAATGTGCAGCAAATCCTC
>NW_027100452.1:0-45947 GCF_031753505.1 Anomalospiza imberbis | reverse complement strand
GTGTGCGAAGCCTTCCGACTGCCGGAGGACGGTGGCTGCCACTCTCCTGCCTGTTGAATTCACTCTCGGCAAGCGAATGGAAAGCGTTCCAGGACAACTTGCCTGGTTTTGACTTGGTCCTGATGCGTCCCACCTTGGCAAGTCTTGCTCGTCGCCAGAGGCTCCGAGATGCACAGAAGACGGTGGCAGCTGCTGAAAAGAAGGGCAGCGGTGAGTTTGTCGACAAGCAAGAACATAGGCAGCTGCCTGTGCTTGGGAAGGAGCAGCTGCCTGGTTTTGGCAATTGCCTTCACAGCGCCCAGAAGCCCGGTGCTCTGCTGCTTATTTTTTCGCAGTCAGTCAATTGCACACTAGTGAAGCTGAGCCAGGCTCTTCAGCTTTGCTGCTTTTGAGCATCTGTGCTTTACTTAGGCTCTGTGACATCTCTGGAGGTTGTTTTGCCTCGCCCAGGCTGGAAAGTGCCCGCTAGTACCTAGAGCTGGGCAGGAGAGGGCAGAGAGCACTTCCATCTGACAGCAGGTTGCAGATTGCCTCGGAAAGAGCCGTGTCCTTGGAATGTGCAGCAAATCCTCTTTCTTTGCAAACCGCGGTTAGTGTGCAGTGTAGGTACACTCTCCCCTTGCCAAATGGAGTGGGAAAGCTTTTCGCTAAGCTAGAGATGACTAGAGAAGCAGAAGCGCGGCTCCGAGCTATCCGGAGGAAAGTGCCTCTTCCCGGCGTCTTTCGGCTTGAAGAGGCGCTCCGGAGCGCTCCGCTGGCGCTCTGCTGAGCTGTGCGCGAATTAGCCGCTTCTGCGCCTCCGAGAAGCAGAGATCGCGGTTGCTTGGAAGAGGCGAAGAACGAAGCCGCAAAGAAGCGGGCTTGTGTGCGAAGCCTTCCGACTGCCGGAGGACGGTGGCTGCCACTCTCCTGCCTGTTGAATTCACTCTCGGCAAGCGAATGGAAAGCGTTCCAGGACAACTTGCCTGGGTTTTGACTTGGTCCTGATGCAAGTCTTGCTCGTCGCCAGAGGCTCCGAGATGCACAGAAGACGGTGGCAGCTGCTGAAAAGAAGGGCAGCGGTGAGTTTGTCGACAAGCAAGAACATAGGCAGCTGCCTGTGCTTGGGAAGGAGCAGCTGCCTGGTTTTGGCAATTGCCTTCACAGCGCCCAGAAGCCCGGTGCTCTGCTGCTTTGTTTTTCGCAGTCAGTCAATTGCACACTAGTGAAGCTGAGCCAGGCTCTTCAGCTTTGCTGCTTTTGAGCATCTGTGCTCCACTTAGGCTCTGTGACATCTCTCGAGGTTGTTTGCCTCGGCCAGGCTGGAAAGTGCCCGCTAGTACCTAGAGCTGGGCAGGAGAGGCAGAGAGCACTTCCATCTGACAGCAGGTTGCAGATTGCCTCGGAAAGAGCCGTGTCCTTGGAATGTGCAGCAAATCCTCTTTCTTTGCAAACCGCGGTTAGTGTGCAGTGCAGGTATGCTCTCCCCTTGCCAAATGGAGTGGGAAAGCTTTTCGCTAAGCTAGAGATGACTAGAGAAGCAGAAGCGCGGCTCCGGAGCTATCGGAGGAAAGTGCCGCTTCCCGGCGTCTTTCGGCTTGAAGAGGCGCTCCGGAGCGCTCCGCTGGCGCTCTGCTGAGCTGTGCGCGAATTAGCCGCTTCTGCGCCTCCGAGAGGCAGAGATCGCGGTTGCTTGGAAGAGGCGAAGAACGAAGCCGCAAAGAAGCGGGCTTGTGTGCGAAGCCTTCCGACTGCCGGAGGACGGTGGCTGCCGCTCTCCTGCCTGTTGAATTCACTCTCGGCAAGCGAATGGAAAGCGTTCCAGGACAACTTGCCTGGGTTTTGACTTGGTCCTGATGCGTCCCACCTTGGCAAATCTTGCTCGTCGCCAGAGGCTCCGAGATGCACAGAAGACGGTGGCAGCTGCTGAAAAGAAGGGCAGCGGTGAGTTTGTCGACAAGCAAGAACATAGGCAGCTGCCTGTGCTTGGGAAGGAGCAGCTGCCTGGTTTTGGCAATTGCCTTCACAGCGCCCAGAAGCCCGGTGCTCTGCTGCTTTGTTTTTCGCAGTCAGTCAATTGCACACTAGTGAAGCTGAGCCAGGCTCTTCAGCTTTGCTGCTTTTGAACATCTGTGCTCCACTTATGCTCTGTGACATCTCTGGAGGTTGTTTGCCTCGGCCAGGCTGGAAAGTGCCCGCTAGTACCTAGAGCTGGGCAGGAGAGGGCAGAGAGCACTTCCATCTGACAGCAGGTTGCAGATTGCCTCGGAAAGAGCCGTGTCCTTGGAATGTGCAGCAAATCCTCTTTCTTTGCAAACCGCGGTTAGTGTGCAGTGCAGGTACGCTCTCCCCTTGCCAAATGGAGTGGGAAAGCTTTTCGCTAAGATAGCGATGACTAGAGAAGCAGAAGCGCGGCTCCGGAGCTATCCGGAGGAAAGTGCCGCTTCCCGGCGTCTTTCGGCTTGAAGCGGCGCTCCGGAGCGCTGCGCTGCCGCTCTACTGAGCTGTGCGCGAATTAGCCGCTTCTTCGCCTCCGAGAAGCAGAGATCGCGGTTGCTTGGAAGAGGCGAAGAACGAAGCCGCAAAGAAGCGGGCTTGTGTGCGAAGCCTTCCGACTGCCGGAGGACGGTGGCTGCCGCTCTCCTGCCTGTTGAATTCACTCTCGGCAAGCGAATGGAAAGCGTTCCAGGACAACTTGCCTGGGTTTTGACTTGGTCCTGATGCGTCCCACCTTGGCAAATCTTGCTCGTCGCCAGAGGCTCCGAGATGCACAGAAGACGGTGGCAGCTGCTGAAAAGAAGGGCAGCGGTGAGTTTGTCGACAAGCAAGAACATAGGCAGCTGCCTGTGCTTGGGAAGGAGCAGCTGCCTGGTTTTGGCAATTGCCTTCACAGCGCCCAGAAGCCCGGTGCTCTGCTGCTTTGTTTTTCGCAGTCAGTCAATTGCACACTAGTGAAGCTGTGCCAGGCTCTTCAGCTTTGCTGCTTTTCAGCATCTGTGCTCCACTTAGGCTCTGTGACATCTCTGGAGGTTGTTTGCCTCGGCCAGGCTGGAAAGTGCCCGCTAGTACCTAGAGCTGGGCAGGAGAGGGCAGAGAGCACTTCCATCTGACAGCAGGTTGCAGATTGCCTCGGAAAGAGCCGTGTCCTTGGAATGTGCAGCAAATCCTCTTTCTTTGCAAACCGCGGTTAGTGTGCAGTGTAGGTACACTCTCCCCTTGCCAAATGGAGTGGGAAAGCTTTTCGCTAAGCTAGAGATGACTAGAGAAGCAGAAGCGCGGCTCCGGAGCTATCCGGAGGAAAGTGCCTCTTCCCGGCGTCTTTCGGCTTGAAGAGGCGCTCCGGAGCGCTCCGCTGGCGCTCTGCTGAGCTGTGCGCGAATTAGCCGCTTCTGCGCCTCCGAGAAGCAGAGATCGCGGTTGCTTGGAAGAGGCGAAGAACGAAGCCGCAAAGAAGCGGGCTTGTGTGCGAAGCCTTCCGACTGCCGGAGGACGGTGGCTGCCACTCTCCTGCCTGTTGAATTCACTCTCGGCAAGCGAATGGAAAGCGTTCCAGGACAACTTGCCTGGGTTTTGACTTGGTCCTGATGCGTCCCACCTTGGCAAGTCTTGCTCGTCGCCAGAGGCTCCGAGATGCACAGAAGACGGTGGCAGCTGCTGAAAAGAAGGGCAGCGGTGAGTTTGTCGACAAGCAAGAACATAGGCAGCTGCCTGTGCTTGGGAAGGAGCAGCTGCCTGGTTTTGGCAATTGCCTTCACAGCGCCCAGAAGCCCGGTGCTCTGCTGCTTTGTTTTTCGCAGTCAGTCAATTGCACACTAGTGAAGCTGAGCCAGGCTCTTCAGCTTTGCTGCTTTTGAGCATCTGTGCTCCACTTAGGCTCTGTGACATCTCTCGAGGTTGTTTGCCTCGGCCAGGCTGGAAAGTGCCCGCTAGTACCTAGAGCTGGGCAGGAGAGGGCAGAGAGCACTTCCATCTGACAGCAGGTTGCAGATTGCCTCGGAAAGAGCCGTGTCCTTGGAATGTGCAGCAAATCCTCTTCTTTGCAAACCGCGGTTAGTGTGCAGTGCAGGTATGCTCTCCCCTTGCCAAATGGAGTGGGAAAGCTTTTCGCTAAGCTAGAGATGACTAGAGAAGCAGAAGCGCGGCTCCGGAGCTATCCGGAGGAAAGTGCCCGCTTCCCGGCGTCTTTCGGCTTGAAGAGGCGCTCCGGAGCGCTCCGCTGGCGCTCTGCTGAGCTGTGCGCGAATTAGCCGCTTCTGCGCCTCCGAGAGGCAGAGATCGCGGTTGCTTGGAAGAGGCGAAGAACGAAGCCGCAAAGAAGCGGGCTTGTGTGCGAAGCCTTCCGACTGCCGGAGGACGGTGGCTGCCGCTCTCCTGCCTGTTGAATTCACTCTCGGCAAGCGAATGGAAAGCGTTCCAGGACAACTTGCCTGGGTTTTGACTTGGTCCTGATGCGTCCCACCTTGGCAAATCTTGCTCGTCGCCAGAGGCTCCGAGATGCACAGAAGACGGTGGCAGCTGCTGAAAAGAAGGGCAGCGGTGAGTTTGTCGACAAGCAAGAACATAGGCAGCTGCCTGTGCTTGGGAAGGAGCAGCTGCCTGGTTTTGGCAATTGCCTTCACAGCGCCCAGAAGCCCGGTGCTCTGCTGCTTTGTTTTTCGCAGTCAGTCAATTGCACACTAGTGAAGCTGAGCCAGGCTCTTCAGCTTTGCTGCTTTTGAGCATCTGTGCTCCACTTATGCTCTGTGACATCTCTGGAGGTTGTTTGCCTCGGCCAGGCTGGAAAGTGCCCGCTAGTACCTAGAGCTGGGCAGGAGAGGGCAGAGAGCACTTCCATCTGACAGCAGGTTGCAGATTGCCTCGGAAAGAGCCGTGTCCTTGGAATGTGCAGCAAATCCTCTTTCTTTGCAAACCGCGGTTAGTGTGCAGTGCAGGTACGCTCTCCCCTTGCCAAATGGAGTGGGAAAGCTTTTCGCTAAGATAGCGATGACTAGAGAAGCAGAAGCGCGGCTCCGGAGCTATCCGGAGGAAAGTGCCGCTTCCCGGCGTCTTTCGGCTTGAAGCGGCGCTCCGGAGCGCTGCGCTGCCGCTCTACTGAGCTGTGCGCGAATTAGCCGCTTCTTCGCCTCCGAGAAGCAGAGATCGCGGTTGCTTGGAAGAGGCGAAGAACGAAGCCGCAAAGAAGCGGGCTTGTGTGCGAAGCCTTCCGACTGCCGGAGGACGGTGGCTGCCGCTCTCCTGCCTGTTGAATTCACTCTCGGCAAGCGAATGGAAAGCGTTCCAGGACAACTTGCCTGGGTTTTGACTTGGTCCTGATGCGTCCCACCTTGGCAAATCTTGCTCGTCGCCAGAGGCTCCGAGATGCACAGAAGACGGTGGCAGCTGCTGAAAAGAAGGGCAGCGGTGAGTTTGTCGACAAGCAAGAACATAGGCAGCTGCCTGTGCTTGGGAAGGAGCAGCTGCCTGGTTTTGGCAATTGCCTTCACAGCGCCCAGAAGCCCGGTGCTCTGCTGCTTTGTTTTTCGCAGTCAGTCAATTGCACACTAGTGAAGCTGTGCCAGGCTCTTCAGCTTTGCTGCTTTTCAGCATCTGTGCTCCACTTAGGCTCTGTGACATCTCTCGAGGTTGTTTGCCTCGGCCAGGCTGGAAAGTGCCCGCTAGTACCTAGAGCTGGGCAGGAGAGGGCAGAGAGCACTTCCATCTGACAGCAGGTTGCAGATTGCCTCGGAAAGAGCCGTGTCCTTGGAATGTGCAGCAAATCCTCTTTCTTTGCCATCCGCGGTTAGTGTGCAGTGCAGGTACGCTCTCCCCTTGCCAAATGGAGTGGGAAAGCTTTTCGCTAAGATAGCGATGACTAGAGAAGCAGAAGCGCGGCTCCGGAGCTATCCGGAGGAAAGTGCCGCTTCCCGGCGTCTTTCGGCTTGAAGCGGCGCTCCGGAGCGCTGCGCTGCCGCTCTACTGAGCTGTGCGCGAATTAGCCGCTTCTTCGCCTCCGAGAAGCAGAGATGGCGGTTGCTTGGAAGAGGCGAAGAACGAAGCCGCAAAGAAGCGGGCTTGTGTGCGAAGCCTTCCGACTGCCGGAGGACGGTGGCTGCCGCTCTCCTGCCTGTTGAATTCACTCTCGGCAAGCGAATGGAAAGCGTTCCAGGACAACTTGCCTGGGTTTTGACTTGGTCCTGATGCGTCCCACCTTGGCAAGTCTTGCTCGTCGCCAGAGGCTCCGAGATGCACAGAAGACGGTGGCAGCTGCTGAAAAGAAGGGCAGCGGTGAGTTTGTCGACAAGCAAGAACATAGGCAGCTGCCTGTGCTTGGGAAGGAGCAGCTGCCTGGTTTTGGCAATTGCCTTCACAGCGCCCAGAAGCCCGGTGCTCTGCTGCTTTGTTTTTCGCAGTCAGTCAATTGCACACTAGTGAAGCTGAGCCAGGCTCTTCAGCTTTGCTGCTTTTGAGCATCTGTGCTCCACTTAGGCTCTGTGACATCTCTCGAGGTTGTTTGCCTCGGCCAGGCTGGAAAGTGCCCGCTAGTACCTAGAGCTGGGCAGGAGAGGGCAGAGAGCACTTCCATCTGACAGCAGGTTGCAGATTGCCTCGGAAAGAGCCGTGTCCTTGGAATGTGCAGCAAATCCTCTTTCTTTGCAAACCGCGGTTAGTGTGCAGTGTAGGTACACTCTCCCCTTGCCAAATGGAGTGGGAAAGCTTTTCGCTAAGCTAGAGATGACTAGAGAAGCAGAAGCGCGGCTCCGGAGCTATCCGGAGGAAAGTGCCTCTTCCCCGGCGTCTTTCGGCTTGAAGAGGCGCTCCGGAGTGCTCCGCTGGCGCTCTGCTGAGCTGTGCGCGAATTAGCCGCTTCTGCGCCTCCGAGAAGCAGAGATCGCGGTTGCTTGGAAGAGGCGAAGAACGAAGCCGCAAAGAAGCGGGCTTGTGTGCGAAGCCTTCCGACTGCCGGAGGACGGTGGCTGCCGCTCTCCTGCCTGTTGAATTCACTCTCGGCAAGCGAATGGAAAGCGTTCCAGGACAACTTGCCTGGGTTTTGACTTGGTCCTGATGCGTCCCACCTTGGCAAGTCTTGCTCGTCGCCAGAGGCTCCGAGATGCACAGAAGACGGTGGCAGCTGCTGAAAAGAAGGGCAGCGGTGAGTTTGTCGACAAGCAAGAACATAGGCAGCTGCCTGTGCTTGGGAAGGAGCAGCTGCCTGGTTTTGGCAATTGCCTTCACAGCGCCCAGAAGCCCGGTGCTCTGCTGCTTTGTTTTTCGCAGTCAGTCAATTGCACACTAGTGAAGCTGAGCCAGGCTCTTCAGCTTTGCTGCTTTTGAGCATCTGTGCTCCACTTAGGCTCTGTGACATCTCTCGAGGTTGTTTGCCTCGGCCAGGCTGGAAAGTGCCCGCTAGTACCTAGAGCTGGGCAGGAGAGGGCAGAGAGCACTTCCATCTGACAGCAGGTTGCAGATTGCCTCGGAAAGAGCCGTGTCCTTGGAATGTGCAGCAAATCCTCTTTCTTTGCAAACCGCGGTTAGTGTGCAGTGTAGGTACACTCTCCCCTTGCCAAATGGAGTGGGAAAGCTTTTCGCTAAGCTAGAGATGACTAGAGAAGCAGAAGCGCGGCTCCGGAGCTATCCGGAGGAAAGTGCCGCTTCCCGGCGTCTTTCGGCTTGAAGCGGCGCTCCGGAGCGCTTTGCTGCCGCTCTACTGAGCTGTGCGCGAATTAGCCGCTTCTTCGCCTCCGAGAAGCAGAGATGGCTGTTGCTTGGAAGAGGCGAAGAACGAAGCCGCAAAGAAGCGGGCTTGTGTGCGAAGCCTTCCGACTGCCGGAGGACGGTGGCTGCCGCTCTCCTGCCTCTTGAATTCACTCTCGGCAAGCGAATGGAAAGCGTTCCAGGACAACTTGCCTGGGTTTTGACTTGGTCCTGATGCCTCCCACCTTGGCAAGTCTTGCTCGTCGCCAGAGGCTCCGAGATGCACAGAAGACGGTGGCAGCTGCTGAAAAGAAGGGCAGCGGTGAGTTTGTCGACAAGCAAGAACATAGGCAGCTGCCTGTGCTTGGGAAGGAGCAGCTGCCTGGTTTTGGCAATTGCCTTCACAGCGCCCAGAAGCCCGGTGCTCTGCTGCTTTGTTTTTCGCAGTCAGTCAATTGCACACTAGTCAAGCTGAGCCAGGCTCTTCAGCTTTGCTGCTTTTGAGCATCTGTGCTCCACTTAGGCTCTGTGACATCTCTCGAGGTTGTTTGCCTCGGCCAGGCTGGAAAGTGCCCGCTAGTACCTAGAGCTGGGCAGGAGAGGGCAGAGAGCACTTCCATCTGACAGCAGGTTGCAGATTGCCTCGGAAAGAGCCGTGTCCTTGCAATGTGCAGCAAATCCTCTTTCTTTGCAAACCGCGGTTAGTGTGCAGTGTAGGTACACTCTCCCCTTGCCAAATGGAGTGGGAAAGCTTTTCGCTAAGCTAGAGATGACTAGAGAAGCAGAAGCGCGGCTCCGGAGCTATCCGGAGGAAAGTGCCGCTTCCCGGTGTCTTTCGGCTTGAAGAGGCGCTCCGGAGCGCTCCGCTGGCGCTCTGCTGAGCTGTGCGCGAATTAGCCGCTTCTGCGCCTCCGAGAAGCAGAGATCGCGGTTGCTTGGAAGAGGCGAAGAACGAAGCCGCAAAGAAGCGGGCTTGTGTGCGAAGCCTTCCGACTGCCGGAGGACGGTGGCTGCCGCTCTCCTGCCTGTTGAATTCACTCTCGGCAAGCGAATGGAAAGCGTTCCAGGACAACTTGCCTGGGTTTTGACTTGGTCCTGATGCGTCCCACCTTGGCAAGTCTTGCTCGTCGCCAGAGGCTCCGAGATGCACAGAAGACGGTGGCAGCTGCTGAAAAGAAGGGCAGCGGTGAGTTTGTCGACAAGCAAGAACATAGGCAGCTGCCTGTGCTTGGGAAGGAGCAGCTGCCTGGTTTTGGCAATTGCCTTCACAGCGCCCAGAAGCCCGGTGCTCTGCTGCTTTGTTTTTCGCAGTCAGTCAATTGCACACTAGTCAAGCTGAGCCAGGCTCTTCAGCTTTGCTGCTTTTGAGCATCTGTGCTCCACTTAGGCTCTGTGACATCTCTCGAGGTTGTTTGCCTCGCCCAGGCTGGAAAGTGCCCGCTAGTACCTAGAGCTGGGCAGGAGAGGGCAGAGAGCACTTCCATCTGACAGCAGGTTGCAGATTGCCTCGGAAAGAGCCGTGTCCTTGGAATGTGCAGCAAATCCTCTTTCTTTGCAAACCGCGGTTAGTGTGCAGTGCAGGTACGCTCTCCCCTTGCCAAATGGAGTGGGAAAGCTTTTCGCTAAGATAGCGATGACTAGAGAAGCAGAAGCGCGGCTCCGGAGCTATCCGGAGGAAAGTGCCGCTTCCCGGTGTCTTTCGGCTTGAAGCGGCGCTCCGGAGCGCTCCGCTGGCGCTCTGCTGAGCTGTGCGCGAATTAGCCGCTTCTTCGCCTCCGAGAAGCAGAGATCGCGGTTGCTTGGAAGAGGCGAAGAACGAAGCCGCAAAGAAGCGGGCTTGTGTGCGAAGCCTTCCGACTGCCGGAGGACGGTGGCTGCCGCTCTCCTGCCTGTTGAATTCACTCTCGGCAAGCGAATGGAAAGCGTTCCAGGACAACTTGCCTGGGTTTTGACTTGGTCCTGATGCCTCCCACCTTGGCAAGTCTTGCTCGTCGCCAGAGGCTCCGAGATGCACAGAAGACGGTGGCAGCTGCTGAAAAGAAGGGCAGCGGTGAGTTTGTCGACAAGCAAGAAGATAGGCAGCTGCCTGTGCTTGGGAAGGAGCAGCTGCCTGGTTTTGGCAATTGCCTTCACAGCGCCCAGAAGCCCGGTGCTCTGCTGCTTTGTTTTTCGCAGTCAGTCAATTGCACACTAGTGAAGCTGAGCCAGGCTCTTCAGCTTTGCTGCTTTTGAGCATCTGTGCTCCACTTAGGCTCTGTGACATCTCTCGAGGTTGTTTGCCTCGGCCAGGCTGGAAAGTGCCCGCTAGTACCTAGAGCTGGGCAGGAGAGGGCAGAGAGCACTTCCATCTGACAGCAGGTTGCAGATTGCCTCGGAAAGAGCCGTGTCCTTGGAATGTGCAGCAAATCCTCTTTCTTTGCAAACCGCGGTTAGTGTGCAGTGTAGGTACACTCTCCCCTTGCCAAATGGAGTGGGAAAGCTTTTCGCTAAGCTAGAGATGACTAGAGAAGCAGAAGCGCGGCTCCGGAGCTATCCGGAGGAAAGTGCCGCTTCCCGGCGTCTTTCGGCTTGAAGCGGCGCTCCGGAGCGCTTTGCTGCCGCTCTACTGAGCTGTGCGCGAATTAGCCGCTTCTTCGCCTCCGAGAAGCAGAGATGGCTGTTGCTTGGAAGAGGCGAAGAACGAAGCCGCAAAGAAGCGGGCTTGTGTGCGAAGCCTTCCGACTGCCGGAGGACGGTGGCTGCCGCTCTCCTGCCTGTTGAATTCACTCTCGGCAAGCGAATGGAAAGCGTTCCAGGACAACTTGCCTGGGTTTTGACTTGGTCCTGATGCCTCCCACCTTGGCAAGTCTTGCTCGTCGCCAGAGGCTCCGAGATGCACAGAAGACGGTGGCAGCTGCTGAAAAGAAGGGCAGCGGTGAGTTTGTCGACAAGCAAGAACATAGGCAGCTGCCTGTGCTTGGGAAGGAGCAGCTGCCTGGTTTTGGCAATTGCCTTCACAGCGCCCAGAAGCCCGGTGCTCTGCTGCTTTGTTTTTCGCAGTCAGTCAATTGCACACTAGTCAAGCTGAGCCAGGCTCTTCAGCTTTGCTGCTTTTGAGCATCTGTGCTCCACTTAGGCTCTGTGACATCTCTCGAGGTTGTTTGCCTCGGCCAGGCTGGAAAGTGCCCGCTAGTACCTAGAGCTGGGCAGGAGAGGGCAGAGAGCACTTCCATCTGACAGCAGGTTGCAGATTGCCTCGGAAAGAGCCGTGTCCTTGCAATGTGCAGCAAATCCTCTTTCTTTGCAAACCGCGGTTAGTGTGCAGTGTAGGTACACTCTCCCCTTGCCAAATGGAGTGGGAAAGCTTTTCGCTAAGCTAGAGATGACTAGAGAAGCAGAAGCGCGGCTCCGGAGCTATCCGGAGGAAAGTGCCGCTTCCCGGTGTCTTTCGGCTTGAAGAGGCGCTCCGGAGCGCTCCGCTGGCGCTCTGCTGAGCTGTGCGCGAATTAGCCGCTTCTGCGCCTCCGAGAAGCAGAGATCGCGGTTGCTTGGAAGAGGCGAAGAACGAAGCCGCAAAGAAGCGGGCTTGTGTGCGAAGCCTTCCGACTGCCGGAGGACGGTGGCTGCCGCTCTCCTGCCTCTTGAATTCACTCTCGGCAAGCGAATGGAAAGCGTTCCAGGACAACTTGCCTGGGTTTTGACTTGGTCCTGATGCGTCCCACCTTGGCAAGTCTTGCTCGTCGCCAGAGGCTCCGAGATGCACAGAAGACGGTGGCAGCTGCTGAAAAGAAGGGCAGCGGTGAGTTTGTCGACAAGCAAGAACATAGGCAGCTGCCTGTGCTTGGGAAGGAGCAGCTGCCTGGTTTTGGCAATTGCCTTCACAGCGCCCAGAAGCCCGGTGCTCTGCTGCTTTGTTTTTCGCAGTCAGTCAATTGCACACTAGTGAAGCTGAGCCAGGCTCTTCAGCTTTGCTGCTTTTGAGCATCTGTGCTCCACTTAGGCTCTGTGACATCTCTCGAGGTTGTTTGCCTCGGCCAGGCTGGAAAGTGCCCGCTAGTACCTAGAGCTGGGCAGGAGAGGGCAGAGAGCACTTCCATCTGACAGCAGGTTGCAGATTGCCTCGGAAAGAGCCGTGTCCTTGGAATGTGCAGCAAATCCTCTTTCTTTGCAAACCGCGGTTAGTGTGCAGTGCAGGTACGCTCTCCCCTTGCCAAATGGAGTGGGAAAGCTTTTCGCTAAGATAGCGATGACTAGAGAAGCAGAAGCGCGGCTCCGGAGCTATCCGGAGGAAAGTGCCGCTTCCCGGTGTCTTTCGGCTTGAAGCGGCGCTCCGGAGCGCTCCGCTGGCGCTCTGCTGAGCTGTGCGCGAATTAGCCGCTTCTGCGCCTCCGAGAAGCAGAGATCGCGGTTGCTTGGAAGAGGCGAAGAACGAAGCCGCAAAGAAGCGGGCTTGTGTGCGAAGCCTTCCGACTGCCGGAGGACGGTGGCTGCCGCTCTCCTGCCTGTTGAATTCACTCTCGGCAAGCGAATGGAAAGCGTTCCAGGACAACTTGCCTGGGTTTTGACTTGGTCCTGATGCCTCCCACCTTGGCAAGTCTTGCTCGTCGCCAGAGGCTCCGAGATGCACAGAAGACGGTGGCAGCTGCTGAAAAGAAGGGCAGCGGTGAGTTTGTCGACAAGCAAGAAGATAGGCAGCTGCCTGTGCTTGGGAAGGAGCAGCTGCCTGGTTTTGGCAATTGCCTTCACAGCGCCCAGAAGCCCGGTGCTCTGCTGCTTTGTTTTTCGCAGTCAGTCAATTGCACACTAGTGAAGCTGTGCCAGGCTCTTCAGCTTTGCTGCTTTTGAGCATCTGTGCTCCACTTAGGCTCTGTGACATCTCTCGAGGTTGTTTGCCTCGGCCAGGCTGGAAAGTGCCCGCTAGTACCTAGAGCTGGGCAGGAGAGGGCAGAGAGCACTTCCATCTGACAGCAGGTTGCAGATTGCCTCGGAAAGAGCCGTGTCCTTGGAATGTGCAGCAAATCCTCTTTCTTTGCAAACCGCGGTTAGTGTGCAGTGCAGGTACGCTCTCCCCTTGCCAACTGGAGTGGGAAAGCTTTTCGCTAAGATAGCGATGACTAGAGAAGCAGAAGCGCGGCTCCGGAGCTATCCGGAGGAAAGTGCCGCTTCCCGGTGTCTTTCGGCTTGAAGCGGCGCTCCGGAGCGCTCCGCTGGCGCTCTGCTGAGCTGTGCGCGAATTAGCCGCTTCTGCGCCTCCGAGAAGCAGAGATCGCGGTTGCTTGGAAGAGGCGAAGAACGAAGCCGCAAAGAAGCGGGCTTGTGTGCGAAGCCTTCCGACTGCCGGAGGACGGTGGCTGCCGCTCTCCTGCCTCTTGAATTCACTCTCGGCAAGCGAATGGAAAGCGTTCCAGGACAACTTGCCTGGGTTTTGACTTGGTCCTGATGCGTCCCACCTTGGCAAGTCTTGCTCGTCGCCAGAGGCTCCGAGATGCACAGAAGACGGTGGCAGCTGCTGAAAAGAAGGGCAGCGGTGAGTTTGTCGACAAGCAAGAACATAGGCAGCTGCCTGTGCTTGGGAAGGAGCAGCTGCCTGGTTTTGGCAATTGCCTTCACAGCGCCCAGAAGCCCGGTGCTCTGCTGCTTTGTTTTTCGCAGTCAGTCAATTGCACACTAGTGAAGCTGTGCCAGGCTCTTCAGCTTTGCTGCTTTTGAGCATCTGTGCTCCACTTAGGCTCTGTGACATCTCTCGAGGTTGTTTGCCTCGGCCAGGCTGGAAAGTGCCCGCTAGTACCTAGAGCTGGGCAGGAGAGGGCAGAGAGCACTTCCATCTGACAGCAGGTTGCAGATTGCCTCGGAAAGAGCCGTGTCCTTGGAATGTGCAGCAAATCCTCTTTCTTTGCAAACCGCGGTTAGTGTGCAGTGCAGGTACGCTCTCCCCTTGCCAACTGGAGTGGGAAAGCTTTTCGCTAAGATAGCGATGACTAGAGAAGCAGAAGCGCGGCTCCGGAGCTATCCGGAGGAAAGTGCCGCTTCCCGGTGTCTTTCGGCTTGAAGCGGCGCTCCGGAGCGCTCCGCTGGCGCTCTGCTGAGCTGTGCGCGAATTAGCCGCTTCTGCGCCTCCGAGAAGCAGAGATCGCGGTTGCTTGGAAGAGGCGAAGAACGAAGCCGCAAAGAAGCGGGCTTGTGTGCCAAGCCTTCCGACTGCCGGAGGACGGTGGCTGCCGCTCTCCTGCCTCTTGAATTCACTCTCGGCAAGCGAATGGAAAGCGTTCCAGGACAACTTGCCTGGGTTTTGACTTGGTCCTGATGCGTCCCACCTTGGCAAGTCTTGCTCGTCGCCAGAGGCTCCGAGATGCACCGAAGACGGTGGCAGCTGCTGAAAAGAAGGGCAGCGGTGAGTTTGTCGACAAGCAAGAACATAGGCAGCTGCCTGTGCTTGGGAAGGAGCAGCTGCCTGGTTTTGGCAATTGCCTTCACAGCGCCCAGAAGCCCGGTGCTCTGCTGCTTTGTTTTTCGCAGTCAGTCAATTGCACACTAGTGAAGCTGAGCCAGGCTCTTCAGCTTTGCTGCTTTTGAGCATCTGTGCTCCACTTAGGCTCTGTGACATCTCTCGAGGTTGTTTGCCTCGCCCAGGCTGGAAAGTGCCCGCTAGTACCTAGAGCTGGGCAGGAGAGGGCAGAGAGCACTTCCATCTGACAGCAGGTTGCAGATTGCCTCGGAAAGAGCCGTGTCCTTGGAATGTGCAGCAAATCCTCTTTCTTTGCAAACCGCGGTTAGTGTGCAGTGCAGGTACGCTCTCCCCTTGCCAAATGGAGTGGGAAAGCTTTTCGCTAAGATAGCGATGACTAGAGAAGCAGAAGCGCGGCTCCGGAGCTATCCGGAGGAAAGTGCCGCTTCCCGGTGTCTTTCGGCTTGAAGCGGCGCTCCGGAGCGCTCCGCTGGCGCTCTGCTGAGCTGTGCGCGAATTAGCCGCTTCTGCGCCTCCGAGAAGCAGAGATCGCGGTTGCTTGGAAGAGGCGAAGAACGAAGCCGCAAAGAAGCGGGCTTGTGTGCGAAGCCTTCCGACTGCCGGAGGACGGTGGCTGCCGCTCTCCTGCCTCTTGAATTCACTCTCGGCAAGCGAATGGAAAGCGTTCCAGGACAACTTGCCTGGGTTTTGACTTGGTCCTGATGCGTCCCACCTTGGCAAGTCTTGCTCGTCGCCAGAGGCTCCGAGATGCACAGAAGACGGTGGCAGCTGCTGAAAAGAAGGGCAGCGGTGAGTTTGTCGACAAGCAAGAACATAGGCAGCTGCCTGTGCTTGGGAAGGAGCAGCTGCCTGGTTTTGGCAATTGCCTTCACAGCGCCCAGAAGCCCGGTGCTCTGCTGCTTTGTTTTTCGCAGTCAGTCAATTGCACACTAGTGAAGCTGTGCCAGGCTCTTCAGCTTTGCTGCTTTTGAGCATCTGTGCTCCACTTAGGCTCTGTGACATCTCTCGAGGTTGTTTGCCTCGGCCAGGCTGGAAAGTGCCCGCTAGTACCTAGAGCTGGGCAGGAGAGGGCAGAGAGCACTTCCATCTGACAGCAGGTTGCAGATTGCCTCGGAAAGAGCCGTGTCCTTGGAATGTGCAGCAAATCCTCTTTCTTTGCAAACCGCGGTTAGTGTGCAGTGCAGGTACGCTCTCCCCTTGCCAACTGGAGTGGGAAAGCTTTTCGCTAAGATAGCGATGACTAGAGAAGCAGAAGCGCGGCTCCGGAGCTATCCGGAGGAAAGTGCCGCTTCCCGGTGTCTTTCGGCTTGAAGCGGCGCTCCGGAGCGCTCCGCTGGCGCTCTGCTGAGCTGTGCGCGAATTAGCCGCTTCTGCGCCTCCGAGAAGCAGAGATCGCGGTTGCTTGGAAGAGGCGAAGAACGAAGCCGCAAAGAAGCGGGCTTGTGTGCGAAGCCTTCCGACTGCCGGAGGACGGTGGCTGCCGCTCTCCTGCCTCTTGAATTCACTCTCGGCAAGCGAATGGAAAGCGTTCCAGGACAACTTGCCTGGGTTTTGACTTGGTCCTGATGCGTCCCACCTTGGCAAGTCTTGCTCGTCGCCAGAGGCTCCGAGATGCACAGAAGACGGTGGCAGCTGCTGAAAAGAAGGGCAGCGGTGAGTTTGTCGACAAGCAAGAACATAGGCAGCTGCCTGTGCTTGGGAAGGAGCAGCTGCCTGGTTTTGGCAATTGCCTTCACAGCGCCCAGAAGCCCGGTGCTCTGCTGCTTTGTTTTTCGCAGTCAGTCAATTGCACACTAGTGAAGCTGTGCCAGGCTCTTCAGCTTTGCTGCTTTTGAGCATCTGTGCTCCACTTAGGCTCTGTGACATCTCTCGAGGTTGTTTGCCTCGGCCAGGCTGGAAAGTGCCCGCTAGTACCTAGAGCTGGGCAGGAGAGGGCAGAGAGCACTTCCATCTGACAGCAGGTTGCAGATTGCCTCGGAAAGAGCCGTGTCCTTGGAATGTGCAGCAAATCCTCTTTCTTTGCAAACCGCGGTTAGTGTGCAGTGCAGGTACGCTCTCCCCTTGCCAACTGGAGTGGGAAAGCTTTTCGCTAAGATAGCGATGACTAGAGAAGCAGAAGCGCGGCTCCGGAGCTATCCGGAGGAAAGTGCCGCTTCCCGGTGTCTTTCGGCTTGAAGCGGCGCTCCGGAGCGCTCCGCTGGCGCTCTGCTGAGCTGTGCGCGAATTAGCCGCTTCTGCGCCTCCGAGAAGCAGAGATCGCGGTTGCTTGGAAGAGGCGAAGAACGAAGCCGCAAAGAAGCGGGCTTGTGTGCCAAGCCTTCCGACTGCCGGAGGACGGTGGCTGCCGCTCTCCTGCCTCTTGAATTCACTCTCGGCAAGCGAATGGAAAGCGTTCCAGGACAACTTGCCTGGGTTTTGACTTGGTCCTGATGCGTCCCACCTTGGCAAGTCTTGCTCGTCGCCAGAGGCTCCGAGATGCACCGAAGACGGTGGCAGCTGCTGAAAAGAAGGGCAGCGGTGAGTTTGTCGACAAGCAAGAACATAGGCAGCTGCCTGTGCTTGGGAAGGAGCAGCTGCCTGGTTTTGGCAATTGCCTTCACAGCGCCCAGAAGCCCGGTGCTCTGCTGCTTTGTTTTTCGCAGTCAGTCAATTGCACACTAGTGAAGCTGAGCCAGGCTCTTCAGCTTTGCTGCTTTTGAGCATCTGTGCTCCACTTAGGCTCTGTGACATCTCTCGAGGTTGTTTGCCTCGCCCAGGCTGGAAAGTGCCCGCTAGTACCTAGAGCTGGGCAGGAGAGGGCAGAGAGCACTTCCATCTGACAGCAGGTTGCAGATTGCCTCGGAAAGAGCCGTGTCCTTGGAATGTGCAGCAAATCCTCTTTCTTTGCAAACCGCGGTTAGTGTGCAGTGCAGGTACGCTCTCCCCTTGCCAAATGGAGTGGGAAAGCTTTTCGCTAAGCTAGAGATGACTAGAGAAGCAGAAGCGCGGCTCCGGAGCTATCCGGAGGAAAGTGCCGCTTCCCGGCGTCTTTCGGCTTGAAGAGGCGCTCCGGAGCGCTCCGCTGGCGCTCTGCTGAGCTGTGCGCGAATTAGCCGCTTCTGCGCCTCCGAGAGGCAGAGATCGCGGTTGCTTGGAAGAGGCGAAGAACGAAGCCGCAAAGAAGCGGGCTTGTGTGCGAAGCCTTCCGACTGCCGGAGGACGGTGGCTGCCGCTCTCCTGCCTGTTGAATTCACTCTCGGCAAGCGAATGGAAAGCGTTCCAGGACAACTTGCCTGGGTTTTGACTTGGTCCTGATGCGTCCCACCTTGGCAAGTCTTGCTCGTCGCCAGAGGCTCCGAGATGCACAGAAGACGGTGGCAGCTGCTGAAAAGAAGGGCAGCGGTGAGTTTGTCGACAAGCAAGAACATAGGCAGCTGCCTGTGCTTGGGAAGGAGCAGCTGCCTGGTTTTGGCAATTGCCTTCACAGCGCCCAGAAGCCCGGTGCTCTGCTGCTTTGTTTTTCGCAGTCAGTCAATTGCACACTAGTGAAGCTGAGCCAGGCTCTTCAGCTTTGCTGCTTTTGAGCATCTGTGCTCCACTTATGCTCTGTGACATCTCTGGAGGTTGTTTGCCTCGCCCAGGCTGGAAAGTGCCCGCTAGTACCTAGAGCTGGGCAGGAGAGGGCAGAGAGCACTTCCATCTGACAGCAGGTTGCAGATTGCCTCGGAAAGAGCCGTGTCCTTGGAATGTGCAGCAAATCCTCTTTCTTTGCAAACCGCGGTTAGTGTGCAGTGCAGGTACGCTCTCCCCTTGCCAAATGGAGTGGGAAAGCTTTTCGCTAAGCTAGAGATGACTAGAGAAGCAGAAGCGCGGCTCCGGAGCTATCCGGAGGAAAGTGCCTCTTCCCGGCGTCTTTCGGCTTGAAGAGGCGCTCCGGAGTGCTCCGCTGGCGCTCTGCTGAGCTGTGCGCGAATTAGCCGCTTCTGCGCCTCCGAGAAGCAGAGATCGCGGTTGCTTGGAAGAGGCGAAGAACGAAGCCGCAAAGAAGCGGGCTTGTGTGCGAAGCCTTCCGACTGCCGGAGGACGGTGGCTGCCGCTCTCCTGCCTGTTGAATTCACTCTCGGCAAGCGAATGGAAAGCGTTCCAGGACAACTTGCCTGGGTTTTGACTTGGTCCTGATGCGTCCCACCTTGGCAAGTCTTGCTCGTCGCCAGAGGCTCCGAGATGCACAGAAGACGGTGGCAGCTGCTGAAAAGAAGGGCAGCGGTGAGTTTGTCGACAAGCAAGAACATAGGCAGCTGCCTGTGCTTGGGAAGGAGCAGCTGCCTGGTTTTGGCAATTGCCTTCACAGCGCCCAGAAGCCCGGTGCTCTGCTGCTTTGTTTTTCGCAGTCAGTCAATTGCACACTAGTGAAGCTGTGCCAGGCTCTTCAGCTTTGCTGCTTTTGAGCATCTGTGCTCCACTTAGGCTCTGTGACATCTCTCGAGGTTGTTTGCCTCGGCCAGGCTGGAAAGTGCCCGCTAGTACCTAGAGCTGGGCAGGAGAGGGCAGAGAGCACTTCCATCTGACAGCAGGTTGCAGATTGCCTCGGAAAGAGCCGTGTCCTTGCAATGTGCAGCAAATCCTCTTTCTTTGCAAACCGCGGTTAGTGTGCAGTGCAGGTACACTCTCCCCTTGCCAAATGGAGTGGGAAAGCTTTTCGCTAAGCTAGAGATGACTAGAGAAGCAGAAGCGCGGCTCCGGAGCTATCCGGAGGAAAGTGCCGCTTCCCGGCGTCTTTCGGCTTGAAGAGGCGCTCCGCAGCGCTCCGCTGGCGCTCTGCTGAGCTGTGCGCGAATTAGCCGCTTCTGCGCCTCCGAGAGGCAGAGATCGCGGTTGCTTGGAAGAGGCGAAGAACGAAGCCGCAAAGAAGCGGGCTTGTGTGCGAAGCCTTCCGACTGCCGGAGGACGGTGGCTGCCGCTCTCCTGCCTGTTGAATTCACTCTCGGCAAGCGAATGGAAAGCGTTCCAGGACAACTTGCCTGGGTTTTGACTTGGTCCTGATGCCTCCCACCTTGGCAAGTCTTGCTCGTCGCCAGAGGCTCCGAGATGCACAGAAGACGGTGGCAGCTGCTGAAAAGAAGGGCAGCGGTGAGTTTGTCGACAAGCAAGAACATAGGCAGCTGCCTGTGCTTGGGAAGGAGCAGCTGCCTGGTTTTGGCAATTGCCTTCACAGCGCCCAGAAGCCCGGTGCTCTGCTGCTTTGTTTTTCGCAGTCAGTCAATTGCACACTAGTGAAGCTGAGCCAGGCTCTTCAGCTTTGCTGCTTTTGAGCATCTGTGCTCCACTTAGGCTCTGTGACATCTCTGGAGGTTGTTTGCCTCGGCCAGGCTGGAAAGTGCCCGCTAGTACCTAGAGCTGGGCAGGAGAGGGCAGAGAGCACTTCCATCTGACAGCAGGTTGCAGATTGCCTCGGAAAGAGCCGTGTCCTTGCAATGTGCAGCAAATCCTCTTTCTTTGCAAACCGCGGTTAGTGTGCAGTGTAGGTACACTCTCCCCTTGCCAAATGGAGTGGGAAAGCTTTTCGCTAAGCTAGAGATGACTAGAGAAGCAGAAGCGCGGCTCCGGAGCTATCCGGAGGAAAGTGCCTCTTCCCGGCGTCTTTCGGCTTGAAGAGGCGCTCCGGAGCGCTCCGCTGGCGCTCTGCTGAGCTGTGCGCGAATTAGCCGCTTCTGCGCCTCCGAGAAGCAGAGATCGCGGTTGCTTGGAAGAGGCGAAGAACGAAGCCGCAAAGAAGCGGGCTTGTGTGCGAAGCCTTCCGACTGCCGGAGGACGGTGGCTGCCGCTCTCCTGCCTGTTGAATTCACTCTCGGCAAGCGAATGGAAAGCGTTCCAGGACAACTTGCCTGGGTTTTGACTTGGTCCTGATGCCTCCCACCTTGGCAAGTCTTGCTCGTCGCCAGAGGCTCCGAGATGCACAGAAGACGGTGGCAGCTGCTGAAAAGAAGGGCAGCGGTGAGTTTGTCGACAAGCAAGAACATAGGCAGCTGCCTGTGCTTGGGAAGGAGCAGCTGCCTGGTTTTGGCAATTGCCTTCACAGCGCCCAGAAGCCCGGTGCTCTGCTGCTTTCTTTTTCGCAGTCAGTCAATTGCACACTAGTGAAGCTGAGCCAGGCTCTTCAGCTTTGCTGCTTTTGAGCATCTGTGCTCCACTTATGCTCTGTGACATCTCTGCAGGTTGTTTGCCTCGGCCAGGCTGGAAAGTGCCCGCTAGTACCTAGAGCTGGGCAGGAGAGGGCAGAGAGCACTTCCATCTGACAGCAGGTTGCAGATTGCCTCGGAAAGAGCCGTGTCCTTGCAATGTGCAGCAAATCCTCTTTCTTTGCAAACCGCGGTTAGTGTGCAGTGCAGGTACGCTCTCCCCTTGCCAAATGGAGTGGGAAAGCTTTTCGCTAAGCTAGAGATGACTAGAGAAGCAGAAGCGCGGCTCCGGAGCTATCCGGAGGAAAGTGCCGCTTCCCGGCGTCTTTCGGCTTGAAGAGGCGCTCCGGAGTGCTCCGCTGGCGCTCTGCTGGGCTGTGCGCGAATTAGCCGCTTCTGCGCCTCCGAGAAGCAGAGATCGCGGTTGCTTGGAAGAGGCGAAGAACGAAGCCGCAAAGAAGCGGGCTTGTGTGCGAAGCCTTCCGACTGCCGGAGGACGGTGGCTGCCGCTCTCCTGCCTGTTGAATTCACTCTCGGCAAGCGAATGGAAAGCGTTCCAGGACAACTTGCCTGGGTTTTGACTTGGTCCTGATGCCTCCCACCTTGGCAAGTCTTGCTCGTCGCCAGAGGCTCCGAGATGCACAGAAGACGGTGGCAGCTGCTGAAAAGAAGGGCAGCGGTGAGTTTGTCGACAAGCAAGAACATAGGCAGCTGCCTGTGCTTGGGAAGGAGCAGCTGCCTGGTTTTGGCAATTGCCTTCACAGCGCCCAGAAGCCCGGTGCTCTGCTGCTTTGTTTTTCGCAGTCAGTCAATTGCACACTAGTGAAGCTGAGCCAGGCTCTTCAGCTTTGCTGCTTTTGAGCATCTGTGCTCCACTTAGGCTCTGTGACATCTCTCGAGGTTGTTTGCCTCGGCCAGGCTGGAAAGTGCCCGCTAGTACCTAGAGCTGGGCAGGAGAGGGCAGAGAGCACTTCCATCTGACAGCAGGTTGCAGATTGCCTCGGAAAGAGCCGTGTCCTTGGAATGTGCAGCAAATCCTCTTTCTTTGCAAACCGCGGTTAGTGTGCAGTGCAGGTACGCTCTCCCCTTGCCAAATGGAGTGGGAAAGCTTTTCGCTAAGCTAGAGATGACTAGAGAAGCAGAAGCGCGGCTCCGGAGCTATCCGGAGGAAAGTGCCGCTTCCCGGCGTCTTTCGGCTTGAAGCGGCGCTCCGGAGCGCTTTGCTGCCGCTCTACTGAGCTGTGCGCGAATTAGCCGCTTCTTCGCCTCCGAGAAGCAGAGATGGCGGTTGCTTGGAAGAGGCAAAGAACGAAGCCGCAAAGAAGCGGGCTTGTGTGCGAAGCCTTCCGACTGCCGGAGGACGGTGGCTGCCGCTCTCCTGCCTGTTGAATTCACTCTCGGCAAGCGAATGGAAAGCGTTCCAGGACAACTTGCCTGGGTTTTGACTTGGTCCTGATGCGTCCCACCTTGGCAAGTCTTGCTCGTCGCCAGAGGCTCCGAGATGCACCGAAGACGGTGGCAGCTGCTGAAAAGAAGGGCAGCGGTGAGTTTGTCGACAAGCAAGAACATAGGCAGCTGCCTGTGCTTGGGAAGGAGCAGCTGCCTGGTTTTGGCAATTGCCTTCACAGCGCCCAGAAGCCCGGTGCTCTGCTGCTTTGTTTTTCGCAGTCAGTCAATTGCACACTAGTGAAGCTGTGCCAGGCTCTTCAGCTTTGCTGCTTTTGAGCATCTGTGCTCCACTTAGGCTCTGTGACATCTCTCGAGGTTGTTTGCCTCGGCCAGGCTGGAAAGTGCCCGCTAGTACCTAGAGCTGGGCAGGAGAGGGCAGAGAGCACTTCCATCTGACAGCAGGTTGCAGATTGCCTCGGAAAGAGCCGTGTCCTTGCAATGTGCAGCAAATCCTCTTTCTTTGCAAACCGCGGTTAGTGTGCAGTGCAGGTACGCTCTCCCCTTGCCAAATGGAGTGGGAAAGCTTTTCGCTAAGCTAGAGATGACTAGAGAAGCAGAAGCGCGGCTCCGGAGCTATCCGGAGGAAAGTGCCGCTTCCCGGCGTCTTTCGGCTTGAAGCGGCGCTCCGGAGCGCTTTGCTGCCGCTCTACTGAGCTGTGCGCGAATTAGCCGCTTCTTCGCCTCCGAGAAGCAGAGATGGCGGTTGCTTGGAAGAGGCGAAGAACGAAGCCGCAAAGAAGCGGGCTTGTGTGCGAAGCCTTCCGACTGCCGGAGGACGGTGGCTGCCGCTCTCCTGCCTGTTGAATTCACTCTCGGCAAGCGAATGGAAAGCGTTCCAGGACAACTTGCCTGGGTTTTGACTTGGTCCTGATGCGTCCCACCTTGGCAAGTCTTGCTCGTCGCCAGAGGCTCCGAGATGCACCGAAGACGGTGGCAGCTGCTGAAAAGAAGGGCAGCGGTGAGTTTGTCGACAAGCAAGAACATAGGCAGCTGCCTGTGCTTGGGAAGGAGCAGCTGCCTGGTTTTGGCAATTGCCTTCACAGCGCCCAGAAGCCCGGTGCTCTGCTGCTTTGTTTTTCGCAGTCAGTCAATTGCACACTAGTGAAGCTGAGCCAGGCTCTTCAGCTTTGCTGCTTTTGAGCATCTGTGCTCCACTTAGGCTCTGTGACATCTCTCGAGGTTGTTTGCCTCGGCCAGGCTGGAAAGTGCCCGCTAGTACCTAGAGCTGGGCAGGAGAGGGCAGAGAGCACTTCCATCTGACAGCAGGTTGCAGATTGCCTCGGAAAGAGCCGTGTCCTTGCAATGTGCAGCAAATCCTCTTTCTTTGCAAACCGCGGTTAGTGTGCAGTGTAGGTACACTCTCCCCTTGCCAAATGGAGTGGGAAAGCTTTTCGCTAAGCTAGAGATGACTAGAGAAGCAGAAGCGCGGCTCCGGAGCTATCCGGAGGAAAGTGCCTCTTCCCGGCGTCTTTCGGCTTGAAGAGGCGCTCCGGAGTGCTCCGCTGGCGCTCTGCTGAGCTGTGCGCGAATTAGCCGCTTCTGCGCCTCCGAGAGGCAGAGATCGCGGTTGCTTGGAAGAGGCGAAGAACGAAGCCGCAAAGAAGCGGGCTTGTGTGCGAAGCCTTCCGACTGCCGGAGGACGGTGGCTGCCGCTCTCCTGCCTCTTGAATTCACTCTCGGCAAGCGAATGGAAAGCGTTCCAGGACAACTTGCCTGGGTTTTGACTTGGTCCTGATGCGTCCCACCTTGGCAAGTCTTGCTCGTCGCCAGAGGCTCCGAGATGCACAGAAGACGGTGGCAGCTGCTGAAAAGAAGGGCAGCGGTGAGTTTGTCGACAAGCAAGAACATAGGCAGCTGCCTGTGCTTGGGAAGGAGCAGCTGCCTGGTTTTGGCAATTGCCTTCACAGCGCCCAGAAGCCCGGTGCTCTGCTGCTTTCTTTTTCGCAGTCAGTCAATTGCACACTAGTGAAGCTGAGCCAGGCTCTTCAGCTTTGCTGCTTTTGAGCATCTGTGCTCCACTTAGGCTCTGTGACATCTCTCGAGGTTGTTTGCCTCGGCCAGGCTGGAAAGTGCCCGCTAGTACCTAGAGCTGGGCAGGAGAGGGCAGAGAGCACTTCCATCTGACAGCAGGTTGCAGATTGCCTCGGAAAGAGCCGTGTCCTTGCAATGTGCAGCAAATCCTCTTTCTTTGCAAACCGCGGTTAGTGTGCAGTGCAGGTACGCTCTCCCCTTGCCAAATGGAGTGGGAAAGCTTTTCGCTAAGCTAGAGATGACTAGAGAAGCAGAAGTGCGGCTCCGGAGCTATCCGGAGGAAAGTGCCGCTTCCCGGTGTCTTTCGGCTTGAAGAGGCGCTCCGGAGCGCTCCGCTGGCGCTCTGCTGAGCTGTGCGCGAATTAGCCGCTTCTGCGCCTCCGAGAAGCAGAGATCGCGGTTGCTTGGAAGAGGCGAAGAACGAAGCCGCAAAGAAGCGGGCTTGTGTGCGAAGCCTTCCGACTGCCGGAGGACGGTGGCTGCCGCTCTCCTGCCTGTTGAATTCACTCTCGGCAAGCGAATGGAAAGCGTTCCAGGACAACTTGCCTGGGTTTTGACTTGGTCCTGATGCCTCCCACCTTGGCAAGTCTTGCTCGTCGCCAGAGGCTCCGAGATGCACAGAAGACGGTGGCAGCTGCTGAAAAGAAGGGCAGCGGTGAGTTTGTCGACAAGCAAGAACATAGGCAGCTGCCTGTGCTTGGGAAGGAGCAGCTGCCTGGTTTTGGCAATTGCCTTCACAGCGCCCAGAAGCCCGGTGCTCTGCTGCTTTGTTTTTCGCAGTCAGTCAATTGCACACTAGTGAAGCTGAGCCAGGCTCTTCAGCTTTGCTGCTTTTGAGCATCTGTGCTCCACTTATGCTCTGTGACATCTCTGGAGGTTGTTTGCCTCGCCCAGGCTGGAAAGTGCCCGCTAGTACCTAGAGCTGGGCAGGAGAGGGCAGAGAGCACTTCCATCTGACAGCAGGTTGCAGATTGCCTCGGAAAGAGCCGTGTCCTTGCAATGTGCAGCAAATCCTCTTTCTTTGCAAACCGCGGTTAGTGTGCAGTGCAGGTACACTCTCCCCTTGCCAAATGGAGTGGGAAAGCTTTTCGCTAAGCTAGAGATGACTAGAGAAGCAGAAGCGCGGCTCCGGAGCTATCCGGAGGAAAGTGCCGCTTCCCGGCGTCTTTCGGCTTGAAGCGGCGCTCCGGAGCGCTTTGCTGCCGCTCTACTGAGCTGTGCGCGAATTAGCCGCTTCTTCGCCTCCGAGAAGCAGAGATGGCGGTTGCTTGGAAGAGGCGAAGAACGAAGCCGCAAAGAAGCGGGCTTGTGTGCGAAGCCTTCCGACTGCCGGAGGACGGTGGCTGCCGCTCTCCTGCCTGTTGAATTCACTCTCGGCAAGCGAATGGAAAGCGTTCCAGGACAACTTGCCTGGGTTTTGACTTGGTCCTGATGCGTCCCACCTTGGCAAGTCTTGCTCGTCGCCAGAGGCTCCGAGATGCACCGAAGACGGTGGCAGCTGCTGAAAAGAAGGGCAGCGGTGAGTTTGTCGACAAGCAAGAACATAGGCAGCTGCCTGTGCTTGGGAAGGAGCAGCTGCCTGGTTTTGGCAATTGCCTTCACAGCGCCCAGAAGCCCGGTGCTCTGCTGCTTTGTTTTTCGCAGTCAGTCAATTGCACACTAGTGAAGCTGAGCCAGGCTCTTCAGCTTTGCTGCTTTTGAGCATCTGTGCTCCACTTAGGCTCTGTGACATCTCTCGAGGTTGTTTGCCTCGGCCAGGCTGGAAAGTGCCCGCTAGTACCTAGAGCTGGGCAGGAGAGGGCAGAGAGCACTTCCATCTGACAGCAGGTTGCAGATTGCCTCGGAAAGAGCCGTGTCCTTGCAATGTGCAGCAAATCCTCTTTCTTTGCAAACCGCGGTTAGTGTGCAGTGTAGGTACACTCTCCCCTTGCCAAATGGAGTGGGAAAGCTTTTCGCTAAGCTAGAGATGACTAGAGAAGCAGAAGCGCGGCTCCGGAGCTATCCGGAGGAAAGTGCCTCTTCCCGGCGTCTTTCGGCTTGAAGAGGCGCTCCGGAGTGCTCCGCTGGCGCTCTGCTGAGCTGTGCGCGAATTAGCCGCTTCTGCGCCTCCGAGAGGCAGAGATCGCGGTTGCTTGGAAGAGGCGAAGAACGAAGCCGCAAAGAAGCGGGCTTGTGTGCGAAGCCTTCCGACTGCCGGAGGACGGTGGCTGCCGCTCTCCTGCCTCTTGAATTCACTCTCGGCAAGCGAATGGAAAGCGTTCCAGGACAACTTGCCTGGGTTTTGACTTGGTCCTGATGCGTCCCACCTTGGCAAGTCTTGCTCGTCGCCAGAGGCTCCGAGATGCACAGAAGACGGTGGCAGCTGCTGAAAAGAAGGGCAGCGGTGAGTTTGTCGACAAGCAAGAACATAGGCAGCTGCCTGTGCTTGGGAAGGAGCAGCTGCCTGGTTTTGGCAATTGCCTTCACAGCGCCCAGAAGCCCGGTGCTCTGCTGCTTTCTTTTTCGCAGTCAGTCAATTGCACACTAGTGAAGCTGAGCCAGGCTCTTCAGCTTTGCTGCTTTTGAGCATCTGTGCTCCACTTAGGCTCTGTGACATCTCTCGAGGTTGTTTGCCTCGGCCAGGCTGGAAAGTGCCCGCTAGTACCTAGAGCTGGGCAGGAGAGGGCAGAGAGCACTTCCATCTGACAGCAGGTTGCAGATTGCCTCGGAAAGAGCCGTGTCCTTGCAATGTGCAGCAAATCCTCTTTCTTTGCAAACCGCGGTTAGTGTGCAGTGCAGGTACGCTCTCCCCTTGCCAAATGGAGTGGGAAAGCTTTTCGCTAAGCTAGAGATGACTAGAGAAGCAGAAGCGCGGCTCCGGAGCTATCCGGAGGAAAGTGCCGCTTCCCGGTGTCTTTCGGCTTGAAGAGGCGCTCCGGAGCGCTCCGCTGGCGCTCTGCTGAGCTGTGCGCGAATTAGCCGCTTCTGCGCCTCCGAGAAGCAGAGATGGCGGTTGCTTGGAAGAGGCGAAGAACGAAGCCGCAAAGAAGCGGGCTTGTGTGCGAAGCCTTCCGACTGCCGGAGGACGGTGGCTGCCGCTCTCCTGCCTGTTGAATTCACTCTCGGCAAGCGAATGGAAAGCGTTCCAGGACAACTTGCCTGGGTTTTGACTTGGTCCTGATGCCTCCCACCTTGGCAAGTCTTGCTCGTCGCCAGAGGCTCCGAGATGCACAGAAGACGGTGGCAGCTGCTGAAAAGAAGGGCAGCGGTGAGTTTGTCGACAAGCAAGAACATAGGCAGCTGCCTGTGCTTGGGAAGGAGCAGCTGCCTGGTTTTGGCAATTGCCTTCACAGCGCCCAGAAGCCCGGTGCTCTGCTGCTTTGTTTTTCGCAGTCAGTCAATTGCACACTAGTGAAGCTGAGCCAGGCTCTTCAGCTTTGCTGCTTTTGAGCATCTGTGCTCCACTTATGCTCTGTGACATCTCTGGAGGTTGTTTGCCTCGCCCAGGCTGGAAAGTGCCCGCTAGTACCTAGAGCTGGGCAGGAGAGGGCAGAGAGCACTTCCATCTGACAGCAGGTTGCAGATTGCCTCGGAAAGAGCCGTGTCCTTGGAATGTGCAGCAAATCCTCTTTCTTTGCAAACCGCGGTTAGTGTGCAGTGCAGGTACGCTCTCCCCTTGCCAAATGGAGTGGGAAAGCTTTTCGCTAAGCTAGAGATGACTAGAGAAGCAGAAGCGCGGCTCCGGAGCTATCCGGAGGAAAGTGCCGCTTCCCGGCGTCTTTCGGCTTGAAGAGGCGCTCCGGAGTGCTCCGCTGGCGCTCTGCTGAGCTGTGCGCGAATTAGCCGCTTCTGCGCCTCCGAGAAGCAGAGATCGCGGTTGCTTGGAAGAGGCGAAGAACGAAGCCGCAAAGAAGCGGGCTTGTGTGCGAAGCCTTCCGACTGCCGGAGGACGGTGGCTGCCGCTCTCCTGCCTGTTGAATTCACTCTCGGCAAGCGAATGGAAAGCGTTCCAGGACAACTTGCCTGGGTTTTGACTTGGTCCTGATGCGTCCCACCTTGGCAAGTCTTGCTCGTCGCCAGAGGCTCCGAGATGCACAGAAGACGGTGGCAGCTGCTGAAAAGAAGGGCAGCGGTGAGTTTGTCGACAAGCAAGAACATAGGCAGCTGCCTGTGCTTGGGAAGGAGCAGCTGCCTGGTTTTGGCAATTGCCTTCACAGCGCCCAGAAGCCCGGTGCTCTGCTGCTTTGTTTTTCGCAGTCAGTCAATTGCACACTAGTGAAGCTGAGCCAGGCTCTTCAGCTTTGCTGCTTTTGAGCATCTGTGCTCCACTTAGGCTCTGTGACATCTCTCGAGGTTGTTTGCCTCGGCCAGGCTGGAAAGTGCCCGCTAGTACCTAGAGCTGGGCAGGAGAGGGCAGAGAGCACTTCCATCTGACAGCAGGTTGCAGATTGCCTCGGAAAGAGCCGTGTCCTTGGAATGTGCAGCAAATCCTCTTTCTTTGCAAACCGCGGTTAGTGTGCAGTGTAGGTACACTCTCCCCTTGCCAAATGGAGTGGGAAAGCTTTTCGCTAAGCTAGAGATGACTAGAGAAGCAGAAGCGCGGCTCCGGAGCTATCCGGAGGAAAGTGCCTCTTCCCGGCGTCTTTCGGCTTGAAGAGGCGCTCCGGAGTGCTCCGCTGGCGCTCTGCTGAGCTGTGCGCGAATTAGCCGCTTCTGCGCCTCCGAGAAGCAGAGATCGCGGTTGCTTGGAAGAGGCGAAGAACGAAGCCGCAAAGAAGCGGGCTTGTGTGCGAAGCCTTCCGACTGCCGGAGGACGGTGGCTGCCGCTCTCCTGCCTGTTGAATTCACTCTCGGCAAGCGAATGGAAAGCGTTCCAGGACAACTTGCCTGGGTTTTGACTTGGTCCTGATGCGTCCCACCTTGGCAAGTCTTGCTCGTCGCCAGAGGCTCCGAGATGCACAGAAGACGGTGGCAGCTGCTGAAAAGAAGGGCAGCGGTGAGTTTGTCGACAAGCAAGAAGATAGGCAGCTGCCTGTGCTTGGGAAGGAGCAGCTGCCTGGTTTTGGCAATTGCCTTCACAGCGCCCAGAAGCCCGGTGCTCTGCTGCTTTGTTTTTCGCAGTCAGTCAATTGCACACTAGTGAAGCTGTGCCAGGCTCTTCAGCTTTGCTGCTTTTGAGCATCTGTGCTCCACTTAGGCTCTGTGACATCTCTCGAGGTTGTTTGCCTCGGCCAGGCTGGAAAGTGCCCGCTAGTACCTAGAGCTGGGCAGGAGAGGGCAGAGAGCACTTCCATCTGACAGCAGGTTGCAGATTGCCTCGGAAAGAGCCGTGTCCTTGGAATGTGCAGCAAATCCTCTTTCTTTGCAAACCGCGGTTAGTGTGCAGTGCAGGTATGCTCTCCCCTTGCCAAATGGAGTGGGAAAGCTTTTCGCTAAGCTAGAGATGACTAGAGAAGCAGAAGCGCGGCTCCGGAGCTATCCGGAGGAAAGTGCCGCTTCCCGGCGTCTTTCGGCTTGAAGCGGCGCTCCGGAGCGCTTTGCTGCCGCTCTACTGAGCTGTGCGCGAATTAGCCGCTTCTTCGCCTCCGAGAAGCAGAGATGGCGGTTGCTTGGAAGAGGCGAAGAACGAAGCCGCAAAGAAGCGGGCTTGTGTGCGAAGCCTTCCGACTGCCGGAGGACGGTGGCTGCCGCTCTCCTGCCTGTTGAATTCACTCTCGGCAAGCGAATGGAAAGCGTTCCAGGACAACTTGCCTGGGTTTTGACTTGGTCCTGATGCCTCCCACCTTGGCAAGTCTTGCTCGTCGCCAGAGGCTCCGAGATGCACAGAAGACGGTGGCAGCTGCTGAAAAGAAGGGCAGCGGTGAGTTTGTCGACAAGCAAGAACATAGGCAGCTGCCTGTGCTTGGGAAGGAGCAGCTGCCTGGTTTTGGCAATTGCCTTCACAGCGCCCAGAAGCCCGGTGCTCTGCTGCTTTCTTTTTCGCAGTCAGTCAATTGCACACTAGTGAAGCTGAGCCAGGCTCTTCAGCTTTGCTGCTTTTGAGCATCTGTGCTCCACTTAGGCTCTGTGACATCTCTCGAGGTTGTTTGCCTCGGCCAGGCTGGAAAGTGCCCGCTAGTACCTAGAGCTGGGCAGGAGAGGGCAGAGAGCACTTCCATCTGACAGCAGGTTGCAGATTGCCTCGGAAAGAGCCGTGTCCTTGGAATGTGCAGCAAATCCTCTTTCTTTGCAAACCGCGGTTAGTGTGCAGTGTAGGTACACTCTCCCCTTGCCAAATGGAGTGGGAAAGCTTTTCGCTAAGCTAGAGATGACTAGAGAAGCAGAAGCGCGGCTCCGGAGCTATCCGGAGGAAAGTGCCGCTTCCCGGTGTCTTTCGGCTTGAAGAGGCGCTCCGGAGCGCTCCGCTGGCGCTCTGCTGAGCTGTGCGCGAATTAGCCGCTTCTGCGCCTCCGAGAAGCAGAGATCGCGGTTGCTTGGAAGAGGCGAAGAACGAAGCCGCAAAGAAGCGGGCTTGTGTGCGAAGCCTTCCGACTGCCGGAGGACGGTGGCTGCCGCTCTCCTGCCTCTTGAATTCACTCTCGGCAAGCGAATGGAAAGCGTTCCAGGACAACTTGCCTGGGTTTTGACTTGGTCCTGATGCGTCCCACCTTGGCAAGTCTTGCTCGTCGCCAGAGGCTCCGAGATGCACAGAAGACGGTGGCAGCTGCTGAAAAGAAGGGCAGCGGTGAGTTTGTCGACAAGCAAGAACATAGGCAGCTGCCTGTGCTTGGGAAGGAGCAGCTGCCTGGTTTTGGCAATTGCCTTCACAGCGCCCAGAAGCCCGGTGCTCTGCTGCTTTCTTTTTCGCAGTCAGTCAATTGCACACTAGTGAAGCTGAGCCAGGCTCTTCAGCTTTGCTGCTTTTGAGCATCTGTGCTCCACTTAGGCTCTGTGACATCTCTCGAGGTTGTTTGCCTCGCCCAGGCTGGAAAGTGCCCGCTAGTACCTAGAGCTGGGCAGGAGAGGGCAGAGAGCACTTCCATCTGACAGCAGGTTGCAGATTGCCTCGGAAAGAGCCGTGTCCTTGCAATGTGCAGCAAATCCTCTTTCTTTGCAAACCGCGGTTAGTGTGCAGTGCAGGTACGCTCTCCCCTTGCCAAATGGAGTGGGAAAGCTTTTCGCTAAGATAGCGATGACTAGAGAAGCAGAAGCGCGGCTCCGGAGCTATCCGGAGGAAAGTGCCGCTTCCCGGTGTCTTTCGGCTTGAAGCGGCGCTCCGGAGCGCTCCGCTGGCGCTCTGCTGAGCTGTGCGCGAATTAGCCGCTTCTGCGCCTCCGAGAAGCAGAGATCGCGGTTGCTTGGAAGAGGCGAAGAACGAAGCCGCAAAGAAGCGGGCTTGTGTGCGAAGCCTTCCGACTGCCGGAGGACGGTGGCTGCCGCTCTCCTGCCTGTTGAATTCACTCTCGGCAAGCGAATGGAAAGCGTTCCAGGACAACTTGCCTGGGTTTTGACTTGGTCCTGATGCCTCCCACCTTGGCAAGTCTTGCTCGTCGCCAGAGGCTCCGAGATGCACAGAAGACGGTGGCAGCTGCTGAAAAGAAGGGCAGCGGTGAGTTTGTCGACAAGCAAGAACATAGGCAGCTGCCTGTGCTTGGGAAGGAGCAGCTGCCTGGTTTTGGCAATTGCCTTCACAGCGCCCAGAAGCCCGGTGCTCTGCTGCTTTCTTTTTCGCAGTCAGTCAATTGCACACTAGTGAAGCTGAGCCAGGCTCTTCAGCTTTGCTGCTTTTGAGCATCTGTGCTCCACTTAGGCTCTGTGACATCTCTTGAGGTTGTTTGCCTCGCCCAGGCTGGAAAGTGCCCGCTAGTACCTAGAGCTGGGCAGGAGAGGGCAGAGAGCACTTCCATCTGACAGCAGGTTGCAGATTGCCTCGGAAAGAGCCGTGTCCTTGGAATGTGCAGCAAATCCTCTTTCTTTGCAAACCGCGGTTAGTGTGCAGTGCAGGTACGCTCTCCCCTTGCCAACTGGAGTGGGAAAGCTTTTCGCTAAGATAGCGATGACTAGAGAAGCAGAAGCGCGGCTCCGGAGCTATCCGGAGGAAAGTGCCGCTTCCCGGTGTCTTTCGGCTTGAAGCGGCGCTCCGGAGCGCTCCGCTGGCGCTCTGCTGAGCTGTGCGCGAATTAGCCGCTTCTGCGCCTCCGAGAAGCAGAGATCGCGGTTGCTTGGAAGAGGCGAAGAACGAAGCCGCAAAGAAGCGGGCTTGTGTGCGAAGCCTTCCGACTGCCGGAGGACGGTGGCTGCCGCTCTCCTGCCTGTTGAATTCACTCTCGGCAAGCGAATGGAAAGCGTTCCAGGACAACTTGCCTGGGTTTTGACTTGGTCCTGATGCGTCCCACCTTGGCAAGTCTTGCTCGTCGCCAGAGGCTCCGAGATGCACAGAAGACGGTGGCAGCTGCTGAAAAGAAGGGCAGCGGTGAGTTTGTCGACAAGCAAGAACATAGGCAGCTGCCTGTGCTTGGGAAGGAGCAGCTGCCTGGTTTTGGCAATTGCCTTCACAGCGCCCAGAAGCCCGGTGCTCTGCTGCTTTGTTTTTCGCAGTCAGTCAATTGCACACTAGTGAAGCTGAGCCAGGCTCTTCAGCTTTGCTGCTTTTGAGCATCTGTGCTCCACTTAGGCTCTGTGACATCTCTTGAGGTTGTTTGCCTCGGCCAGGCTGGAAAGTGCCCGCTAGTACCTAGAGCTGGGCAGGAGAGGGCAGAGAGCACTTCCATCTGACAGCAGGTTGCAGATTGCCTCGGAAAGAGCCGTGTCCTTGGAATGTGCAGCAAATCCTCTTTCTTTGCAAACCGCGGTTAGTGTGCAGTGCAGGTACGCTCTCCCCTTGCCAAATGGAGTGGGAAAGCTTTTCGCTAAGCTAGAGATGACTAGAGAAGCAGAAGCGCGGCTCCGGAGCTATCCGGAGGAAAGTGCCTCTTCCCGGCGTCTTTCGGCTTGAAGAGGCGCTCCGGAGCGCTCCGCTGGCGCTCTGCTGAGCTGTGCGCGAATTAGCCGCTTCTGCGCCTCCGAGAGGCAGAGATCGCGGTTGCTTGGAAGAGGCGAAGAACGAAGCCGCAAAGAAGCGGGCTTGTGTGCGAAGCCTTCCGACTGCCGGAGGACGGTGGCTGCCGCTCTCCTGCCTCTTGAATTCACTCTCGGCAAGCGAATGGAAAGCGTTCCAGGACAACTTGCCTGGGTTTTGACTTGGTCCTGATGCGTCCCACCTTGGCAAGTCTTGCTCGTCGCCAGAGGCTCCGAGATGCACAGAAGACGGTGGCAGCTGCTGAAAAGAAGGGCAGCGGTGAGTTTGTCGACAAGCAAGAACATAGGCAGCTGCCTGTGCTTGGGAAGGAGCAGCTGCCTGGTTTTGGCAATTGCCTTCACAGCGCCCAGAAGCCCGGTGCTCTGCTGCTTTGTTTTTCGCAGTCAGTCAATTGCACACTAGTGAAGCTGAGCCAGGCTCTTCAGCTTTGCTGCTTTTGAGCATCTGTGCTCCACTTATGCTCTGTGACATCTCTGGAGGTTGTTTGCCTCGCCCAGGCTGGAAAGTGCCCGCTAGTACCTAGAGCTGGGCAGGAGAGGGCAGAGAGCACTTCCATCTGACAGCAGGTTGCAGATTGCCTCGGAAAGAGCCGTGTCCTTGGAATGTGCAGCAAATCCTCTTTCTTTGCAAACCGCGGTTAGTGTGCAGTGCAGGTACGCTCTCCCCTTGCCAAATGGAGTGGGAAAGCTTTTCGCTAAGCTAGAGATGACTAGAGAAGCAGAAGCGCGGCTCCGGAGCTATCCGGAGGAAAGTGCCGCTTCCCGGCGTCTTTCGGCTTGAAGAGGCGCTCCGGAGTGCTCCGCTGGCGCTCTGCTGAGCTGTGCGCGAATTAGCCGCTTCTGCGCCTCCGAGAGGCAGAGATCGCGGTTGCTTGGAAGAGGCGAAGAACGAAGCCGCAAAGAAGCGGGCTTGTGTGCGAAGCCTTCCGACTGCCGGAGGACGGTGGCTGCCGCTCTCCTGCCTCTTGAATTCACTCTCGGCAAGCGAATGGAAAGCGTTCCAGGACAACTTGCCTGGGTTTTGACTTGGTCCTGATGCCTCCCACCTTGGCAAGTCTTGCTCGTCGCCAGAGGCTCCGAGATGCACAGAAGACGGTGGCAGCTGCTGAAAAGAAGGGCAGCGGTGAGTTTGTCGACAAGCAAGAACATAGGCAGCTGCCTGTGCTTGGGAAGGAGCAGCTGCCTGGTTTTGGCAATTGCCTTCACAGCGCCCAGAAGCCCGGTGCTCTGCTGCTTTGTTTTTCGCAGTCAGTCAATTGCACACTAGTGAAGCTGAGCCAGGCTCTTCAGCTTTGCTGCTTTTGAGCATCTGTGCTCCACTTAGGCTCTGTGACATCTCTGGAGGTTTTTTGCCTCGGCCAGGCTGGAAAGTGCCCGCTAGTACCTAGAGCTGGGCAGGAGAGGGCAGAGAGCACTTCCATCTGACAGCAGGTTGCAGATTGCCTCGGAAAGAGCCGTGTCCTTGGAATGTGCAGCAAATCCTCTTTCTTTGCAAACCGCGGTTAGTGTGCAGTGTAGGTACGCTCTCCCCTTGCCAAATGGAGTGGGAAAGCTTTTCGCTAAGCTAGAGATGACTAGAGAAGCAGAAGCGCGGCTCCGGAGCTATCCGGAGGAAAGTGCCTCTTCCCGGCGTCTTTCGGCTTGAAGAGGCGCTCCGGAGTGCTCCGCTGGCGCTCTGCTGAGCTGTGCGCGAATTAGCCGCTTCTGCGCCTCCGAGAAGCAGAGATCGCGGTTGCTTGGAAGAGGCGAAGAACGAAGCCGCAAAGAAGCGGGCTTGTGTGCGAAGCCTTCCGACTGCCGGAGGACGGTGGCTGCCGCTCTCCTGCCTGTTGAATTCACTCTCGGCAAGCGAATGGAAAGCGTTCCAGGACAACTTGCCTGGGTTTTGACTTGGTCCTGATGCGTCCCACCTTGGCAAGTCTTGCTCGTCGCCAGAGGCTCCGAGATGCACAGAAGACGGTGGCAGCTGCTGAAAAGAAGGGCAGCGGTGAGTTTGTCGACAAGCAAGAACATAGGCAGCTGCCTGTGCTTGGGAAGGAGCAGCTGCCTGGTTTTGGCAATTGCCTTCACAGCGCCCAGAAGCCCGGTGCTCTGCTGCTTTGTTTTTCGCAGTCAGTCAATTGCACACTAGTGAAGCTGTGCCAGGCTCTTCAGCTTTGCTGCTTTTGAGCATCTGTGCTCCACTTAGGCTCTGTGACATCTCTCGAGGTTGTTTGCCTCGCCCAGGCTGGAAAGTGCCCGCTAGTACCTAGAGCTGGGCAGGAGAGGGCAGAGAGCACTTCCATCTGACAGCAGGTTGCAGATTGCCTCGGAAAGAGCCGTGTCCTTGGAATGTGCAGCAAATCCTCTTTCTTTGCAAACCGCGGTTAGTGTGCAGTGCAGGTACACTCTCCCCTTGCCAAATGGAGTGGGAAAGCTTTTCGCTAAGCTAGAGATGACTAGAGAAGCAGAAGCGCGGCTCCGGAGCTATCCGGAGGAAAGTGCCGCTTCCCGGCGTCTTTCGGCTTGAAGCGGCGCTCCGGAGCGCTTTGCTGCCGCTCTACTGAGCTGTGCGCGAATTAGCCGCTTCTTCGCCTCCGAGAAGCAGAGATGGCGGTTGCTTGGAAGAGGCGAAGAACGAAGCCGCAAAGAAGCGGGCTTGTGTGCGAAGCCTTCCGACTGCCGGAGGACGGTGGCTGCCGCTCTCCTGCCTGTTGAATTCACTCTCGGCAAGCGAATGGAAAGCGTTCCAGGACAACTTGCCTGGGTTTTGACTTGGTCCTGATGCGTCCCACCTTGGCAAGTCTTGCTCGTCGCCAGAGGCTCCGAGATGCACAGAAGACGGTGGCAGCTGCTGAAAAGAAGGGCAGCGGTGAGTTTGTCGACAAGCAAGAACATAGGCAGCTGCCTGTGCTTGGGAAGGAGCAGCTGCCTGGTTTTGGCAATTGCCTTCACAGCGCCCAGAAGCCCGGTGCTCTGCTGCTTTGTTTTTCGCAGTCAGTCAATTGCACACTAGTGAAGCTGAGCCAGGCTCTTCAGCTTTGCTGCTTTTGAGCATCTGTGCTCCACTTAGGCTCTGTGACATCTCTCGAGGTTGTTTGCCTCGGCCAGGCTGGAAAGTGCCCGCTAGTACCTAGAGCTGGGCAGGAGAGGGCAGAGAGCACTTCCATCTGACAGCAGGTTGCAGATTGCCTCGGAAAGAGCCGTGTCCTTGCAATGTGCAGCAAATCCTCTTTCTTTGCAAACCGCGGTTAGTGTGCAGTGCAGGTACGCTCTCCCCTTGCCAAATGGAGTGGGAAAGCTTTTCGCTAAGCTAGAGATGACTAGAGAAGCAGAAGCGCGGCTCCGGAGCTATCCGGAGGAAAGTGCCTCTTCCCGGCGTCTTTCGGCTTGAAGAGGCGCTCCGGAGTGCTCCGCTGGCGCTCTGCTGAGCTGTGCGCGAATTAGCCGCTTCTGCGCCTCCGAGAGGCAGAGATCGCGGTTGCTTGGAAGAGGCGAAGAACGAAGCCGCAAAGAAGCGGGCTTGTGTGCGAAGCCTTCCGACTGCCGGAGGACGGTGGCTGCCGCTCTCCTGCCTGTTGAATTCACTCTCGGCAAGCGAATGGAAAGCGTTCCAGGACAACTTGCCTGGGTTTTGACTTGGTCCTGATGCGTCCCACCTTGGCAAGTCTTGCTCGTCGCCAGAGGCTCCGAGATGCACAGAAGACGGTGGCAGCTGCTGAAAAGAAGGGCAGCGGTGAGTTTGTCGACAAGCAAGAACATAGGCAGCTGCCTGTGCTTGGGAAGGAGCAGCTGCCTGGTTTTGGCAATTGCCTTCACAGCGCCCAGAAGCCCGGTGCTCTGCTGCTTTCTTTTTCGCAGTCAGTCAATTGCACACTAGTGAAGCTGAGCCAGGCTCTTCAGCTTTGCTGCTTTTGAGCATCTGTGCTCCACTTAGGCTCTGTGACATCTCTCGAGGTTGTTTGCCTCGGCCAGGCTGGAAAGTGCCCGCTAGTACCTAGAGCTGGGCAGGAGAGGGCAGAGAGCACTTCCATCTGACAGCAGGTTGCAGATTGCCTCGGAAAGAGCCGTGTCCTTGCAATGTGCAGCAAATCCTCTTTCTTTGCAAACCGCGGTTAGTGTGCAGTGCAGGTACGCTCTCCCCTTGCCAAATGGAGTGGGAAAGCTTTTCGCTAAGCTAGAGATGACTAGAGAAGCAGAAGCGCGGCTCCGGAGCTATCCGGAGGAAAGTGCCGCTTCCCGGTGTCTTTCGGCTTGAAGAGGCGCTCCGGAGCGCTCCGCTGGCGCTCTGCTGAGCTGTGCGCGAATTAGCCGCTTCTGCGCCTCCGAGAAGCAGAGATCGCGGTTGCTTGGAAGAGGCGAAGAACGAAGCCGCAAAGAAGCGGGCTTGTGTGCGAAGCCTTCCGACTGCCGGAGGACGGTGGCTGCCGCTCTCCTGCCTCTTGAATTCACTCTCGGCAAGCGAATGGAAAGCGTTCCAGGACAACTTGCCTGGGTTTTGACTTGGTCCTGATGCGTCCCACCTTGGCAAGTCTTGCTCGTCGCCAGAGGCTCCGAGATGCACAGAAGACGGTGGCAGCTGCTGAAAAGAAGGGCAGCGGTGAGTTTGTCGACAAGCAAGAACATAGGCAGCTGCCTGTGCTTGGGAAGGAGCAGCTGCCTGGTTTTGGCAATTGCCTTCACAGCGCCCAGAAGCCCGGTGCTCTGCTGCTTTGTTTTTCGCAGTCAGTCAATTGCACACTAGTGAAGCTGAGCCAGGCTCTTCAGCTTTGCTGCTTTTGAGCATCTGTGCTCCACTTAGGCTCTGTGACATCTCTTGAGGTTGTTTGCCTCGGCCAGGCTGGAAAGTGCCCCCTAGTACCTAGAGCTGGGCAGGAGAGGGCAGAGAGCACTTCCATCTGACAGCAGGTTGCAGATTGCCTCGGAAAGAGCCGTGTCCTTGCAATGTGCAGCAAATCCTCTTTCTTTGCAAACCGCGGTTAGTGTGCAGCGTAGGTACACTCTCCCCTTGCAAAATGGAGTGGGAAAGCTTTTCGCTAAGCTAGAGATGACTAGAGAAGCAGAAGCGCGGCTCCGGAGCTATCCGGAGGAAAGTGCCGCTTCCCGGCGTCTTTCGGCTTGAAGAGGCGCTCCGGAGCGCTCCGCTGGCGCTCTGCTGAGCTGTGCGCGAATTAGCCGCTTCTGCGCCTCCGAGAGGCAGAGATCGCGGTTGCTTGGAAGAGGCGAAGAACGAAGCCGCAAAGAAGCGGGCTTGTGTGCGAAGCCTTCCGACTGCCGGAGGACGGTGGCTTCCGCTCTCCTGCCTCTTGAATTCACTCTCGGCAAGCGAATGGAAAGCGTTCCAGGACAACTTGCCTGGGTTTTGACTTGGTCCTGATGCGTCCCACCTTGGCAAGTCTTGCTCGTCGCCAGAGGCTCCGAGATGCACAGAAGACGGTGGCAGCTACTGAAAAGAAAGGCAGCGGTGAGTTTGTCGACAAGCAAGAACATAGGCAGCTGCCTGTGCTTGGGAAGGAGCAGCTGCCTGGTTTTGGCAATTGCCTTCACAGCGCCCAGAAGCCCGGTGCTCTGCTGCTTTGTTTTTCGCAGTCAGTCAATTGCACACTAGTGAAGCTGAGCCAGGCTCTTCAGCTTTGCTGCTTTTGAGCATCTGTGCTCCACTTAGGCTCTGTGACATCTCTGGAGGTTGTTTGCCTCGGCCAGGCTGGAAAGTGCCCGCTAGTACCTAGAGCTGGGCAGGAGAGGGCAGAGAGCACTTCCATCTGACAGCAGGTTGCAGATTGCCTCGGAAAGAGCCGTGTCCTTGGAATGTGCAGCAAATCCTCTTTCTTTGCAAACCGCGGTTAGTGTGCAGTGTAGGTACACTCTCCCCTTGCCAAATGGAGTGGGAAAGCTTTTCGCTAAGCTAGAGATGACTAGAGAAGCAGAAGCGCGGCTCCGGAGCTATCCGGAGGAAAGTGCCGCTTCCCGGCGTCTTTCGGCTTGAAGAGGCGCTCCGGAGCGCTCCGCTGGCGCTCTGCTGAGCTGTGCGCGAATTAGCCGCTTCTGCGCCTCCGAGAAGCAGAGATCGCGGTTGCTTGGAAGAGGCGAAGAACGAAGCCGCAAAGAAGCGGGCTTGTGTGCGAAGCCTTCCGACTGCCGGAGGACGGTGGCTGCCACTCTCCTGCCTGTTGAATTCACTCTCGGCAAGCGAATGGAAAGCGTTCCAGGACAACTTGCCTGGGTTTTGACTTGGTCCTGATGCCTCCCACCTTGGCAAGTCTTGCTCGTCGCCAGAGGCTCCGAGATGCACAGAAGACGGTGGCAGCTGCTGAAAAGAAGGGCAGCGGTGAGTTTGTCGACAAGCAAGAACATAGGCAGCTGCCTGTGCTTGGGAAGGAGCAGCTGCCTGGTTTTGGCAATTGCCTTCACAGCGCCCAGAAGCCCGGTGCTCTGCTGCTTTGTTTTTCGCAGTCAGTCAATTGCACACTAGTGAAGCTGTGCCAGGCTCTTCAGCTTTGCTGCTTTTGAGCATCTGTGCTCCACTTAGGCTCTGTGACATCTCTGGAGGTTGTTTGCCTCGGCCAGGCTGGAAAGTGCCCGCTAGTACCTAGAGCTGGGCAGGAGAGGGCAGAGAGCACTTCCATCTGACAGCAGGTTGCAGATTGCCTCGGAAAGAGCCGTGTCCTTGGAATGTGCAGCAAATCCTCTTTCTTTGCAAACCGCGGTTAGTGTGCAGTGTAGGTACACTCTCCCCTTGCCAACTGGAGTGGGAAAGCTTTTCGCTAAGCTAGAGATGACTAGAGAAGCAGAAGCGCGGCTCCGGAGCTATCCGGAGGAAAGTGCCGCTTCCCGGCGTCTTTCGGCTTGAAGAGGCGCTCCGGAGCGCTCCGCTGGCGCTCTGCTGAGCTGTGCGCGAATTAGCCGCTTCTGCGCCTCCGAGAAGCAGAGATGGCGGTTGCTTGGAAGAGGCGAAGAACGAAGCCGCAAAGAAGCGGGCTTGTGTGCGAAGCCTTCCGACTGCCGGAGGACGGTGGCTGCCGCTCTCCTGCCTCTTGAATTCACTCTCGGCAAGCGAATGGAAAGCGTTCCAGGACAACTTGCCTGGGTTTTGACTTGGTCCTGATGCGTCCCACCTTGGCAAGTCTTGCTCGTCGCCAGAGGCTCCGAGATGCACAGAAGACGGTGGCAGCTGCTGAAAAGAAGGGCAGCGGTGAGTTTGTCGACAAGCAAGAACATAGGCAGCTGCCTGTGCTTGGGAAGGAGCAGCTGCCTGGTTTTGGCAATTGCCTTCACAGCGCCCAGAAGCCCGGTGCTCTGCTGCTTTGTTTTTCGCAGTCAGTCAATTGCACACTAGTGAAGCTGAGCCAGGCTCTTCAGCTTTGCTGCTTTTGAGCATCTGTGCTCCACTTAGGCTCTGTGACATCTCTGGAGGTTGTTTGCCTCGGCCAGGCTGGAAAGTGCCCGCTAGTACCTAGAGCTGGGCAGGAGAGGGCAGAGAGCACTTCCATCTGACAGCAGGTTGCAGATTGCCTCGGAAAGAGCCGTGTCCTTGGAATGTGCAGCAAATCCTCTTTCTTTGCAAACCGCGGTTAGTGTGCAGTGTAGGTACACTCTCCCCTTGCCAAATGGAGTGGGAAAGATTTTCGCTAAGCTAGAGATGACTAGAGAAGCAGAAGCGCGGCTCCGGAGCTATCCGGAGGAAAGTGTCGTTTCCCGGGGTCTTTCGGCTTGAAGCGGCGCTCCGGAGCGCTGCGCTGCCACTCTACTGAGCTGTGCGCGAATTAGCCGCTTCTTCGCCTCCGAGAAGCAGAGATCGCGGTTGCTTAGAAGAGGCGAAGAACGAAGCCGCAAAGAAGCGGGCTTGTTTGTGAAGCCTTCCGACTGCCAGAGGACAGTGGCTGCCGCTCTCCTGCCTCTTGAATTCACTCTCGGCAAGCGAATGGAAAGCGTTCCAGGACAACTTGCCTGGGTTTTTACTTGGTCCTGATGTGTCCCACCTTGGCAAGTCTTGCTCGTTGCCAGAGGCTCCGAGATGCACCGAAGACGGTGGCAGCTGCTGAAAAGAAGGGCAGCGGTGAGTTTGTCGACAAGCAAGAAGATAGGCAGCTGCCTGTGCTTGGGAAGGAGCAGCTGCCTGGTTTTGGCAATTGCCTTCACAGCGCCCAGAAGCCCGGTGCTCTGCTGCTTTGTTTTTCGCAGTCAGTCAATTGCACACTAGTGAAGCTGAGCCAGGCTCTTCAGCTTTGCTGCTTTTGAGCATCTGTGCTCCACTTAGGCTCTGTGACATCTCTGGAGGTTGTTTGCCTCGGCCAGGCTGGAAAGTGCCCGCTAGTACCTAGAGCTGGGCAGGAGAGGGCAGAGAGCACTTCCATCTGACAGCAGGTTGCAGATTGCCTCGGAAAGAGCCGTGTCCTTGGAATGTGCAGCAAATCCTCTTTCTTTGCAAACCGCGGTTAGTGTGCAGTGCAGGTACGCTCTCCCCTTGCCAAATGGAGTGGGAAAGCTTTTCGCTAAGCTAGAGATGACTAGAGAAGCAGAAGCGCGGCTCCGGAGCTATCCGGAAGAAAGTGCCGTTTCCCGGGGTCTTTCGGCTTGAAGCGGCGCTCCGGAGCGCTTTGCTGCCGCTCTACTGAGCTGTGCGCGAATTAGCCGCTTCTTCGCCTCCGAGAGGCAGAGATCGCGGTTGCTTGGAAGAGGCGAAGAACGAAGCCGCAAAGAAGCGGGCTTGTGTGCCAAGCCTTCCGACTGCTGGAGGACGGTGGCTGCCGCTCTCCTGCCTGTTGAATTCACTCTCGGCAAGCGAATGGAAAGCGTTCCAGGACAACTTGCCTGCGTTTTGACTTGGTCCTGATGCGTCCCACCTTGGCAAGTCTTGCTCGTCGCCAGAGGCTCCGAGATGCACCGAAGACGGTGGCAGCTGCTGAAAAGAAGGGCAGCGGTGAGTTTGTCGACAAGCAAGAACATAGGCAGCTGCCTGTGCTTGGGAAGGAGCAGCTGCCTGGTTTTGGCAATTGCCTTCACAGCGCCCAGAAGCCCGGTGCTCTGCTGCTTTGTTTTTCGCAGTCAGTCAATTGCACACTAGTGAAGCTGAGCCAGGCTCTTCAGCTTTGCTGCTTTTGAGCATCTGTGCTCCACTTAGGCTCTGTGACATCTCTCGAGGTTGTTTGCCTCGGCCAGGCTGGAAAGTGCCCGCTAGTACCTAGAGCTGGGCAGGAGAGGGCAGAGAGCACTTCCATCTGACAGCAGGTTGCAGATTGCCTCGGAAAGAGCCGTGTCCTTGGAATGTGCAGCAAATCCTCTTTCTTTGCAAACCGCGGTTCGTGTGCAGTGCAGGTACGCTCTCCCCTTGCCAAATGGAGTGGGAAAGCTTTTCGCTAAGCTAGCGATGACTAGAGAAGCAGAAGCGCGGCTCCGGAGCTATCCGGAGGAAAGTGCCGTTTCCCGGCGTCTTTCGGCTTGAAGCGGCGCTCCGGAGCGCTGCGCTGCCGCTCTACTGAGCTGTGCGCGAATTAGCCGCTTCTTCGCCTCCGAGAAGCAGAGATCGCGGTTGCTTAGAAGAGGCGAAGAACGAAGCCGCAAAGAAGCGGGCTTGTTTGTGAAGCCTTCCGACTGCCAGAGGACAGTGGCTGCCGCTCTCCTGCCTCTTGAATTCACTCTCGGCAAGCGAATGGAAAGCGTTCCAGGACAACTTGCCTGGGTTTTTACTTGGTCCTGATGTGTCCCACCTTGGCAAGTCTTGCTCGTTGCCAGAGGCTCCGAGATGCACCGAAGACGGTGGCAGCTGCTGAAAAGAAGGGCAGCGGTGAGTTTGTCGACAAGCAAGAACATAGGCAGCTGCCTGTGCTTGGGAAGGAGCAGCTGCCTGGTTTTGGCAATTGCCTTCACAGCGCCCAGAAGCCCGGTGCTCTGCTGCTTTGTTTTTCGCAGTCAATCAATTGCACACTAGTGAAGCTGAGCCAGGCTCTTCAGCTTTGCTGCTTTTGAGCATCTGTGCTCCACTTAGGCTCTGTGACATCTCTGGAGGTTGTTTGCCTCGGCCAGGCTGGAAAGTGCCCGCTAGTACCTAGAGCTGGGCAGGAGAGGGCAGAGAGCACTTCCATCTGACAGCAGGTTGCAGATTGCCTCGGAAAGAGCCGTGTCCTTGGAATGTGCAGCAAATCCTCTTTCTTTGCAAACCGCGGTTAGTGTGCAGTGCAGGTACGCTCTCCCCTTGCCAACTGGAGTGGGAAAGATTTTCGCTAAGATAGCGATGACTAGAGAAGCAGAAGCGCGGCTCCGGAGCTATCCGGAGGAAAGTGCCGCTTCCCGGCGTCTTTCGGCTTGAAGCGGCGCTCCGGAGCGCTTTGCTGCCGCTTTACTGAGCTGTGCGCGAATTAGCCGCTTCTTCGCCTCCGAGAGGCAGAGATCGCGGTTGCTTGGAAGAGGCGAAGAACGAAGCCGCAAAGAAGCGGGCTTGTGTGCGAAGCCTTCCGACTGCCAGAGGACGGTGGCTGCCGCTCTCCTGCCTCTTGAATTCACTCTCGGCAAGCGAATGGAAAGCGTTCCAGGACAACTTGCCTGGGTTTTGACTTGGTCCTGATGCGTCCCACCTTGGCAAGTCTTGCTCGTCGCCAGAGGCTCCGAGATGCACCGAAGACGGTGGCAGCTGCTGAAAAGAAGGGCAGCGGTGAGTTTGTCGACAAGCAAGAACATAGGCAGCTGCCTGTGCTTGGGAAGGAGCAGCTGCCTGGTTTTGGCAATTGCCTTCACAGCGCCCAGAAGCCCGGTGCTCTGCTGCTTTGTTTTTCGCAGTCAGTCAATTGCACACTAGTGAAGCTGAGCCAGGCTCTTCAGCTTTGCTGCTTTTGAGCATCTGTGCTCCACTTAGGCTCTGTGACATCTCTGGAGGTTGTTTGCCTCGGCCAGGCTGGAAAGTGCCCGCTAGTACCTAGAGCTGGGCAGGAGAGGGCAGAGAGCACTTCCATCTGACAGCAGGTTGCAGATTGCCTCGGAAAGAGCCGTGTCCTTGGAATGTGCAGCAAATCCTCTTTCTTTGCAAACCGCGGTTCGTGTGCAGTGCAGGTACGCTCTCCCCTTGCCAAATGGAGTGGGAAAGATTTTCGCTAAGCTAGAGATGACTAGAGAAGCAGAAGCGCGGCTCCGGAGCTATCCGGAGGAAAGTGCCGTTTCCCGGCGTCTTTCGGCTTGAAGCGGCGCTCCGGAGCGCTCCGCTGCCGCTCTACTGAGCTGTGCGCGAATTAGCCGCTTCTTCGCCTCCGAGAAGCAGAGATCGCGGTTGCTTAGAAGAGGCGAAGAACGAAGCCGCAAAGAAGCGGGCTTGTTTGTGAAGCCTTCCGACTGCCAGAGGACAGTGGCTGCCGCTCTCCTGCCTCTTGAATTCACTCTCGGCAAGCGAATGGAAAGCGTTCCAGGACAACTTGCCTGGGTTTTTACTTGGTCCTGATGTGTCCCACCTTGGCAAGTCTTGCTCGTTGCCAGAGGCTCCGAGATGCACCGAAGACGGTGGCAGCTGCTGAAAAGAAGGGCAGCGGTGAGTTTGTCGACAAGCAAGAAGATAGGCAGCTGCCTGTGCTTGGGAAGGAGCAGCTGCCTGGTTTTGGCAATTGCCTTCACAGCGCCCAGAAGCCCGGTGCTCTGCTGCTTTGTTTTTCGCAGTCAGTCAATTGCACACTAGTGAAGCTGAGCCAGGCTCTTCAGCTTTGCTGCTTTTGAGCATCTGTGCTCCACTTAGGCTCTGTGACATCTCTGGAGGTTGTTTGCCTCGGCCAGGCTGGAAAGTGCCCGCTAGTACCTAGAGCTGGGCAGGAGAGGGCAGAGAGCACTTCCATCTGACAGCAGGTTGCAGATTGCCTCGGAAAGAGCCGTGTCCTTGGAATGTGCAGCAAATCCTCTTTCTTTGCAAACCGCGGTTCGTGTGCAGTGCAGGTACGCTCTCCCCTTGCCAAATGGAGTGGGAAAGCTTTTCGCTAAGCTAGCGATGACTAGAGAAGCAGAAGCGCGGCTCCGGAGCTATCCGGAGGAAAGTGCCGTTTCCCGGCGTCTTTCGGCTTGAAGCGGCGCTCCGGAGCGCTGCGCTGCCGCTCTACTGAGCTGTGCGCGAATTAGCCGCTTCTTCGCCTCCGAGAAGCAGAGATCGCGGTTGCTTAGAAGAGGCGAAGAACGAAGCCGCAAAGAAGCGGGCTTGTTTGTGAAGCCTTCCGACTGCCAGAGGACAGTGGCTGCCGCTCTCCTGCCTCTTGAATTCACTCTCGGCAAGCGAATGGAAAGCGTTCCAGGACAACTTGCCTGGGTTTTGACTTGGTCCTGATGCGTCCCACCTTGGCAAGTCTTGCTCGTTGCCAGAGGCTCCGAGATGCACCGAAGACGGTGGCAGCTGCTGAAAAGAAGGGCAGCGGTGAGTTTGTCGACAAGCAAGAACATAGGCAGCTGCCTGTGCTTGGGAAGGAGCAGCTGCCTGGTTTTGGCAATTGCCTTCACAGCGCCCAGAAGCCCGGTGCTCTGCTGCTTTGTTTTTCGCAGTCAGTCAATTGCACACTAGTGAAGCTGAGCCAGGCTCTTCAGCTTTGCTGCTTTTGAGCATCTGTGCTCCACTTAGGCTCTGTGACATCTCTGGAGGTTGTTTGCCTCGGCCAGGCTGGAAAGTGCCCGCTAGTACCTAGAGCTGGGCAGGAGAGGGCAGAGAGCACTTCCATCTGACAGCAGGTTGCAGATTGCCTCGGAAAGAGCCGTGTCCTTGGAATGTGCAGCAAATCCTCTTTCTTTGCAAACCGCGGTTAGTGTGCAGTGCAGGTACGCTCTCCCCTTGCCAACTGGAGTGGGAAAGATTTTCGCTAAGATAGCGATGACTAGAGAAGCAGAAGCGCGGCTCCGGAGCTATCCGGAGGAAAGTGCCGCTTCCCGGCGTCTTTCGGCTTGAAGCGGCGCTCCGGAGCGCTTTGCTGCCGCTTTACTGAGCTGTGCGCGAATTAGCCGCTTCTTCGCCTCCGAGAGGCAGAGATCGCGGTTGCTTGGAAGAGGCGAAGAACGAAGCCGCAAAGAAGCGGGCTTGTGTGCGAAGCCTTCCGACTGCCAGAGGACGGTGGCTTGCCGCTCTCCTGCCTCTTGAATTCACTCTCGGCAAGCGAATGGAAAGCGTTCCAGGACAACTTGCCTGGGTTTTGACTTGGTCCTGATGCGTCCCACCTTGGCAAGTCTTGCTCGTTGCCAGAGGCTCCGAG